>NC_052065.1:83144921-83447951 GCF_903992535.2 Arvicola amphibius | reverse complement strand
TTCAGAGTGAGTGCTTCCCATGTACTGAGTTATCATCAAATTGAAACAGGTTACTCTGAGGCTTCTGGTCAATATAAATACATAGTCCCGTACTTGAGGAATGTGTGGAGAATTGAATTATAAAACCATAGTGTTGTGGATTAAAAAATGTATCATTACTTAAGAGCACTTTCTGCTCTTTCAGGAGAGCCAAAATTCAGTTCCCAGAACCTGTGTTGGGCAGCTCACAACCACCTGTAACTCCAGTCCAGGGGATCTTGGTGCGGGACATTGTCCTATAGTCTGTCAATTAGGTTTTAAATAATGCTGATTAACCAGTAGCCAGGAAGGAAGTATAGGCAGGACAACAAGACAGGAAGTAGAGGCAGGACATGAGAACAGGAGTATTTTGGGAAGAGGAAACTCTTTCCGTAGTCCTGTCCAGACACCAAAGAAGGAAGACGTGACTGCCCCCGCTGATAAAAGTACTGAGCCATGTGGCTAACATATACTAAAATATGGCTAATATAAATTATAAGAGTTAATAAGGAACCTGAGCTAATGGGCCAGTCGAGTTTATAACTTATGTAGACCTCTGTGTTTATTTTCTTTGGGACCTTACTTGGTAGGCTGTGGAAACTTGGCAGGACAGAAACCCCAACAACCAGGCCCTCATGTTACAGGATCTGATACTTTATTCTAGTCTCCACAATGCACATAGGAGGCATACAGGCTTGTGCACACATATGCACATGCATGCACACACACACACACACACACACACACGGGGGGGGGGCAGATTCATAAGTCTAAGTCTATTTACAAAAGGGCAGGCTACAGAGATGGATCAGCTGTTAAGAGTAGTTATCACTTATACAAAAGACTTAGATTTCATTCCTATTACCCACATGGTGGCTCACAATTCCAGTTCCAGGAGATCCAATGTCCTTCTTGACCTCTGTGTCTACCAGTAAGCATTTAGTGCACATAGATACATGTACACAAAACATTCATAAATGAAATAGATAAACCTAAACAAACATCATGTAATTGATGCATTCCTAAGTGAATGGGGAATCAGACTGGTACTCTTTCCCCCAGAGACACGCAGGGAATCAGCTTTGCTTTACTCTTTAAAACCCAGAGATAAGTAGCAGAAGAGAGGACAATTGAGAGAAGTCAAGAAGCTGATCATAGTAGCACACTCTGCAGCCATATCTCTGTCAGTTTCAGCCTAGCCCAGTTTGCATAGCCAGTTGCAGGACAGTGAAAATATTCTCAAAAAACAAAAGCAAACAAGCCACAAATAAGCAGAAGAACACAGAGCTATAAAGTTCTGGCTTCTTCCAGAACAACTAGAGAATGGTTTCAACTGAGGCATAAGTAGTAGAAAAGGCCTTGGGTTTCCATAGGTAATTTTAGTAACTTCAGTGAATGAGAAAGCAAACTTTGCCATTTCAGTGCTTCCTAGGCATTGAGTACTTACTAGGGAACTCTTGTTTTCTGGTAGGAGATGAAGGACAAAATAAGTTTATAAGGAAGCAGGAAAACACAAAAAACAAAATCAAGAGCATAAAGTCTTTGTTCAGAAATATCAGACTGTGCATCTGGATTTTATCATGACAATCAGTTATATAAAATCTACTCTATACATTATGATACCTGCCCTTTTTTTCTCAGTTAGTAGTACTACAGAAAACCTAACTAAATTAGAAATTATTTTGACAAAAAGGACTGGTATTTTAAAGAGGTGCTATGTCTATCTTTAAGTAAATGATTCCAAAACATGAGAATATTGTTGTGTCAAATAAGCAGCCTGTGGAATGGAACAACACATTCTAATTATTTTGAACAAAAAAATTAAATGATCTTGGCAAGAAAGCGCTGTTTCTTTCAGGTTATTTTTCTTTAAGCTTAATTATATTTTTTATCTAGCAGATGGAAGAATTTTGAAGGTTAAGCTTGAAATACTATCATCTTCAAACAGGAAAAATCTACTTTTAGGAATGATATCACATCTTTATTTTACACAATCTTCCTTTCTAATCTCAAACACAACTTGGTTGAATTTTTTCCCTTTGAAGTAGTTTGTGATCACTGACTTTGAACCACTATGCTGCTAAAAAGAAGTCAGATTTACCAAACTACTATGGAAAATTATGACTAAAAGTTTCTTAAATGGACCATCTAGAGGTAGCCTGAATTGATGTGTGATTTAAGTGTTTAAGTAAATATATTATCCCATTCTGTGTTGGGGTGACCACCTGGAAGTTTGAAGCAACCAGCAGTAATGTTTAGGTCAGGAGAAATAAGGGCCTGCTGAAGGAGGAAGTTTCTCCTTCTCCTAGCTGGTAGAGGAGAGGGGAAAGATAGCTTAATCACTAGGTGAATGAACAGTACAATTTTATGTTACAAAAAGAAAAACTATTGCAAATATAAGATGTAAGGGACAGCTGAGTGCTGGCTTACTCTGTTCAGGCTGGGATAGCACACTACTATAAACTGCTTGGTCCAAAAAAGGAAATTATCACTTTTAATTATTTTTGAGAATTGGATGCATTATATTTTTAATATATCTACCCTTTATGCACCTTCCACTCCCGCAGACTTCACTGCCATGCTTCCTCCCAACTTCATGTCCTCTTTTTGGAATCCGCTGAGTTTAATCATTGATTACTGGAGTGCATCAGTGTAGGGCCTTCCACTAATAGGCTACTTCGCTGAATAAAACTGACTTTCTGTAGCCTGGGAGTCTTCAAATGCCAAAGCTCCTCAGCTGCTCATGATTTCTCTCCCATTTTTGCTCAAAAGGAAATGCATCTTTTACAGTTCTGGATACTGGGAAATCTAAAAGATCAAGGTACTGGAAAATCATGTAAAAACAAGTGAAATAAAGCTCTGTTTTTTCAGGTTATTTTTTCTTTAAGCTTAATTATATTTTTTATCTAGCACAGCACAGTATAATGTATATTATGTCTAGTTCAGAAATCCACAGACAGACTTCATCTCTCTTCAGGACCCCACTGCTCTTCAAGGCTGTACATCCTAATATCATCACCTTCGTGACTGGTATTTCTACATAAATTTTGGGAGGATGCAACCATTCAGACCATAACAGGTGGGGAGTGGTAGCTCTTAGCAACCCCTAAATCTCCAGGAAACAGCATTGCTTAAGTATGTGATGTAGTCTGAAACAGAATGCTGGACAGATAATGGATATAAGTGTCTTTACCTGCAAGTTGCAGTATCAAATAGACAAGGGCCCATGTACTAAAGGTGACTAAAATCATTACGTTTTCCTCAATCTGTGTATTCAAATCAGCTTAGCCTCAGCTTCCACATCTCCTTACCAAAACTCAGTAACTTCAGTGTCATGAAAATGTTAGAAAATAGTCCCTTTGTTTAGTTACTGTAGAAGGCAAAAAAAATTAACAGTGAATTTAAAATGAATTGATTTCTTTGGGGAATTGCCTATTTGATTTTGCCATTAGTTCAGTCCAATAAACATGGTCTGCTTGCCAACATTTGATAGATGTGCAATGAAGATTCAGAATGAATCCCTGGTTTCAAGTCTAGAACCTAATGGACAGGTGTTCATCTCAGTATAATAGTCGTGAATTAGTATTTTCAATTCAAATTCTAACAGATGGTATTGTCACAGATATCTAATTATACTATCAATGGTAGATATAATTCTTACAGTAAACTAGAGATTGGCATTAGGGCAAAATGTACTAGGGCATAGTGATAGCATATGCATTAAGGAGAAGTTCTAGTTTTGAAAAATGTTTGAGGAACAAAGAAAAGACTATGCATGATTTTCAGAAAAACTAGAAGAGAATTACCTTACAGATTCATGTAAGCTGGAGCAAGATAATTATTCTAATAGTCTAAAATATTATATTAGGTTCACCTATATGTTGCATAAGAAAATTAATATCCTGTTTATTATAAGAAATGCATATTAAATGTTGAGACAAAATTATATAAATACTCAACAAGCAGAAAATGGTTCACCCATTAAATTAATATGCTAGATTTTAACCACTTAATAGATTGCCAAACTCTTTCATTATTATCTCAACAGTATGTTTTTTTAACAATACTATAGTATTAAGGATGTCATTGGGTAATTTGTCTTTTTAAGAAATAATCCATCATTTCTACAATGAATTTGTATGATAACCTTTTAAACTTCCTATTCACTTTTCAGCTATTAAACACATAAAGACCTGCCAATGATTTGGATTCCAATAAACACATATGATTCTCATTCACAGCAAGTTTTACATTATACAGATCTCACCTCTTTTTAAAACCACTTATGATACCGAATTTAATTCCTCTTGGTAACATACTGTTTAACCTAAAGCAGCTGAGCTTCATAAGTAACAGCAAGATTTACTCCTCACACAGCAATGCCAGCTGAAAGTGAAGCAGTCATATGACTTCCACGCTTCCCTCAGATAACTGTATTCACAGCACAGACAGAACATCCTGTGACAGCTATGTGCGAGGAATAGAGGCAATCCCTTGTCAAGCTACAGTGAAGTACTCTGTTCTCACAGCTACCATAAGTGTTTTGCAGATAAAATGTTTTGTTGCTGCTTCCAGATTATTTTGGTTTGCTTGTATGCAGAAGCCAACAGTGTATCACACATTGTTTAGTTATCAGACTCTAATGAATTGTTACTCCAACCTCATCCCTGCTAACACTGAACTGCTACAAGTATCTAGATTCACCCTTCAGTGTTTAGGTCAACAAACTCAGATCCTGTTCTCTCAGGAAGAAAATTTAACTCAATCTGCACAGTGTGAGAGCTTGGGGACTAATTCATAGATTTTAATGGTCTTTTCATTTACTGCACTGCATGAGGTGACAATCAGAGTTTGTTTTGTTCTGACTAAATTTGATTTTATATCATCTTCACATATGGCTCTTTACCATTATCACCATTGGGTTTTTCCCACAGGAGCTGTGTACTTGTATTCAGCAGCTCCTGATATGACAGGCTACATAGAGAGTGGCACTGGAAAACTGAGCCTGTTAAGTAAGGATGGAGAAGCGGGAAACTGAATGTATCATTTCTTTGTCATATAGCAACACCACAAAGTGGCTCTCAAAAGGGGATAAGTCATCTGGTGGGGTTAGGAATTTCAGAATATGTCTACACAAATGAAACATATGTGTATGTGTGTGTATATTGTGCAGACATGCCATGTAAGAGTGTGTGTGTGTGTGTGTATGTGTGTGTGTGTGCGTGCGCATGTGTTTTCATGTACTCAATTCCTAGTAACATTCCAGTTGGCTCACCTGCAGGTGTATATCTTGTTCTCATGCTATGTGCAGTCACTTGATGAGACAAAAAGACCAAAGCTCACCTTGGAGAGATGGAATACATGAAAATAACCTTCCTCATTCTAACCATGTCAAGTACATTTATTATTGCTGATGATGGTTAGTGGTAGGTTTGCTTGTCCCCAGGCACTGAACTAAGCTTGTCCCAGACACTGAACTAAGATAATCACTTTTAATCTATGTGACTACTCTATGTGGCATAGTCTATTACTGTTCTCAGTTTCCTGATGAAGAACATGAGGGTCAGGGGAGGCAAGTCACTTTTTTTGGCATACTATTAAATAACAGAGACAGAATTAGTACCGGGCTCCAGATTCTAAGCTCTGCAGGGCTGCTAACCCATGGGTTTGTGTTTTATTTCTCAGATATTTTTTATTGTAGTCCAAAGACAGAAAGAAATTATTGCTTTAGATTATCTCCATGCCCTTTATCCATTCTTTCCATAAGCATAACTATTTCAGGAGTTGACTTTGTCCAGAAGACTGTATGTCAAATTTTATTCCCAGATAAAGGTCGCTGAAGTAGTGAGCATGTGCCTATGGGATGAATTTGTCCACTGTGAATTGTATATCACCCCAACACCACGGCTAGCATGACTATATTATGTGGACTGCAATGGCACCAAGGAATGGGTAACTTCACTGCAGCACTAAAAATGCACCGCAAAACTCTCCTGAAAATTCAGGTGGAAGTTTCCAAAATGTATTTGCATTGCCGGATTATTCACTTAATTAAGTATCTTATCTTAAAGCCATGTAAAATGTATCATGTTCTATGTATCTTTTGACATACGGCCAATTGTGTTTAACACTCTCAAATATGCCAGCTGTGTTTAAGGAAAAAAATATTTTGTTTTCAGACAGCATGATAAAAGTCCTGAAGTTTATAAAAAAGCAGACTTCTTTTAAATTGTTTTGAGGCATTAGACGCCCTGAAAATGATACTCAAAAGGCAAGTCCATGTTTTTACAAAATTAGAAGCCTTTGATTTTAAAATAATAATATGTTGCCAAATAACATTGAGATTATTTTTTCCCTGAATTGCAGTTAGTTCCTTCACTATGAGATTCAGGATATGACAGAATAAAAATACCTTGCCAATTTGGTCAAGATTATATTTTGCTTTGGATTAATCACAAGAAAATTTTAGGACCACTGATATGAGATAAAAGGTTTATATCCCAAGAAATGTAAACTGAAAAACAGTTAAATTCATTTTCTGTATTTTTTACCCTTGCCTTAAGGATAGAATATATTGTCTATTAAAAAAAGTGTGTGTGTGTGTTTGTGTGTGTGTGTGTTGGGTCACAATATACAATGTATTTTTCATTGTTTTAAAGCACAAGTCTAAAATCTAGTGCAGAGGTCTTTTGCCCTTGACATATCAATTTCTTGAGCTTTGTTTCAGAACTTTTAGCAAATTGTTTCATTCTACAAATAAGTAGGATTTCTAAGTAAAAGCTTTAGAGAACTGTGTGTGTTGTTGTTCTTAGAAGTTGTTAGCATGCAGTTATCATTGCATCTTAGAAGAAAAGTCTAACTTGTGTGAGAATAGATGTAGTATATTAATTTCACTGTCCACGTAGGAAAAAATATCTTCTAGATTCCAAGAGATTCTGACACATGAAAACTTTTCACCAACCCTCACAACTGAGTATCCATAATGTGCAAAACACAGTATTGCCAGAAGTTGAACATAAATGTAGAAAAAGCTGTCAAAGCAGTTGAAGTGACGACTCTCTTGCCAAAGAAACTTGGAGGATATTGAGAAAAAGACATGCAAAGCAATAATTCAAGACAATAAACAAAATGGGGCTATATAAATTGTTGGCCAGTACTCTGGCTTTCAAAACAATTCTTTTTACTACCCCTTCTCTGCTCTCTGGTAAGAAGACTAACACCTACAAGGTGGCCATTCCAAAGTTTCTTCATCAGATGGTATCTATAAGGATTTGATTAGTACAAGCCTAGGTATTCATGGACAAAAGTGAGGTAGCTGCATTTTTCTTCTCTCTTTATCTCCAGGGCTCCAGAAAACTCCTTGGAAGCCTGTCATGGTTCTGGGTTGCTTTCGCTAGCCTTGCCCCATGAGTTCTCATTGTGGTTACAATCATTTCTCCAGGAGCATTACTTCTTTTTCTTGACATCCCAATTGTTTGAGAAATCCCACTGACCTCTTGTGGTTTTTTTTTTTTTTTTTTGTTTTTTGTTTTTTTTTTTCTCATGGTTATTTTTTTTTATATTTAAAAATTTCCATCTCCTTCCCTCCTCCTCCCCCCTCCCTCCCCTCCTTCTCCCCCTTCTCTCCCCTCCTTCTCCCCCTTCCCCCTCCCCTCCCCTCCACCCATACCTCCCCCTCCCTCCCTCTCAAGGCCAAGGAGCCATCAGGGTTCCCACTCTATGCTAAGACCAAGGTCCTCCCAACTCCCCCCAGGTCCAGGAAGGTGATCGACCAAGCTGAGAAGGCTCCCACAGAGCCCGTCCATGAAGAACAATCAGAGCCCAGAGCCCTTTGCTTCTCAGTCAGCCCCCGCTGTTGGCCACACTCAGAGAGACGGGTTTGGTCGCATGATCCATCAGTCCCATTCCAACTGGAGTTGGTGATCTCCCATTAGTTCTGTCCCACCGTCTCCATGAGTGAACGCACCCCCTCTCGTTCCTGACTTTCTCCCTCATGTTCTCGCTCCTTCTGCTCCTCATCGGGACCTTGGGAGCTCAGTCCAGTGCTCCAATGTGGGGCTCAGTCACCTTCCCCATCTGTCGCCAGCTGGAGGTTCCCTCATGGTCCTGACTTTTTTTCTCATGTTCTCTCTCCTTCTGCTCCTCATCAGGACCTTGGGAGCTCAGTCCGGTGCTCCAAGGTGGGGGCTCTGTCATTTTCTTCATCTATTCGTCAGGTGGAGGTTCTATGGTGATATGCAAGAAATTCATCAGTATGGCTATAGGAACTGGCCTTTTCAGGCTCCCTCTCCTCAGCTGTCCAAGGAACTAACTGGGGGCGTCTCCCTGGAAACCTGGGAACCCCTCTAGGGTCAAGTCTCTTGACAACCCTCAGGTAGCTCCTTAAATTAAGATATATGCTTTCCCTGCTCTCATATCCACCCTTCCTATATCCCAAGCACCCCATTCCTCCGAGCTCCCCCCGCTCTCCCCTTCACACTTTTCTCTCCCCATCTTCCCTTGGCCCAGTCTTGCCCAACCCTCAAGTTCCCAATTTTGCCTGGCGATCGTGTCTACTTCCAATATCCAGGAGGATTACTATATCTTTTTGGGAGTTCACCTTCTTCTTATCTTCTCAAGGATCCCAAACTTATAGGCTACATGTCCTTTAATCATGGCTAGAAACCGAATATGAGTGAGTACATCCCATGTTCATCTTATGGGTCTGGGTTACCTCACTCAGAATAGTGTTTTCTATTTCCATCCATTTGCCTGCAAAATTCAAGATGTCATTGTTTTTTACCGCTGAGTAGTATTCTAGCATGTATATATTCCACAGTTTCTTCATCCATTCTTCCACTGAAGGGCATCTAGGCTGTCTCCAGGATCTGGCTATTACAAATAATGCTGCTATGAACATAGATGAGCATATGCTTTTGTTGTATGATTGGGCATCTCTTGGGTAGATTCCCAATAGTGGAATTGCTGGGTCCTGGGTAGGTTGATCCCGAATTTCCTGAGAA
Source organism: Arvicola amphibius (assembly GCF_903992535.2). Classification (NCBI taxonomy): domain Eukaryota; kingdom Metazoa; phylum Chordata; class Mammalia; order Rodentia; family Cricetidae; genus Arvicola; species Arvicola amphibius. The sequence continues at coordinate 83,438,931 of NC_052065.1, read as the reverse complement.
ACCGCCACACTGCTTTCCAAAGTGGTTTGCACAAGTTTTGCATTCCCACCAGCAATGGATGAGTGTGCCCCTTACCCCACAACCTCTCCAGCAAAGGTTATTATTGGTGTTTTGGATTTTAGCCAATCTGACAGGTGTAAGATGATATCTCAAAGTTGTTTTGATTTGCATTTCCCTGATAGCTAGGGAGGTTGAGCATGACCTTAAGTGACTTTATAATGAAGGATTATAGCTTTATATATTAAATTGTCATTTCAAGAGTTGTTTATGTTTTCCTGAATTGACCCTGATTAATATAGGAGTTCAAAATGATATGCATAAAAATCCTCATCACAATGATTACTGATGTTGATTTAATCCTTGTAAATGTCAGGTATTATTCTAAGTTCCTTTGTTATATTCCCAGCTCTATTTCAGAGATGGAGAAAGAGAGGTTCAGAGTTTGATTTGTCCAAGGATATGCTAAGGTTTTTACTTTGGGCTTTTTTACAAAATCAGTGATTTTACTGTAGAAATCTTTTGTCACAGATGCAATTCTCACACTTACCATGCATTTAAATGTTTTCACTATCCTTGGATATTGATTGGTTGGTATAAATGAACATTTCTTAAGTCTATACTAGAAACCAAATATGATGGTAAGCAATATGGTTGGTAGAGGCATGAAGACTGTCTTCTATAATGAAACAGTTCCTCTTTGGCCTGATTTTATGAGTGTGATGTCATTTCCAAAAACAAGGACTTCTCAAGTAGACCAAACTTCTAAGCCTTCTGGTCATGTGAGAGCAAGATGACAGCTTATAAATGACTGGATTATATTTAAAATAAAGTTTCACTTGGAAATATTCCTGTCTGATCTTCTGTGAAATTTGCAGCTTTGTCCTAGAACTACTACTCCTCAATTTGTTCATTTGAAGTCAACATACATTTTACTATGGTGGTAAATCAGGTCTGGGAAGTAATCTTGCCTGTGTAGCTAAATAATCATTGACACACAACATTATGGTTGTTTCTCATTACTGTAGTTTGGGGAGCTAAGTTTCTCAAACTTTCCCAATCAATATAATATAAATCTATCAGCTACCATCTAAACAACCCTCTGGGTATGGATTATTCAGTATGCATACAAGACTACTCATATTATGGACCGAAATGCACAATCAAGCAGAATGATGTGCACACAGCTGTTTTATATTAAGATGGTTTTCTAATGTGAGCTAATTTGTGGTGGGGACTGAGGGCATTACTAAGATTTATTTCAAGTTTGGAATGAGATAAAATTATTGTTTGAAGGTGAAACTTTAGTCTCCATTCAATTTAAGAAGCCATTGCTTTCCTATTTTCCTAATGTCCGATGGAGAAAAGTGCTTGATATATTAGCATGCAGGGAGACAGTAGGCTTTATGGCACTAACCTTCTCTCTGAAACCAATGTCTTAAAACCTCTACTTTCTTTTTATAATGACAAGAGTGTGTAAAAAAAAACAAAAGGTTATATGAATATCACTTAAACTGAAAATTCAGATGGTAATTATAAAACAATTCAGAATTCATCTTGTTCTTCCACTTGTATCTTAGATAGCTAATATGCATTTCTGGAAGTAACTTTCATTTATGCATACTTTCTCCCCAGAAAAAACTGAAGCACAAAAGAAGTAGGTAAAAGATATGGAGGAGAGGAAAATATCATTCCTTTGTATCTGAATAAATTGTTGTTGCCTGAAGTTATAACACAATGTAAAACTTAAAAGGAGAGAATTGCCACTAATGCCATAATAAAAAATAAAAATAAAAAAAGGAAGGAAGGAAGGAAGGAAGGAAGGAAGGAAGGAAGGAAGGAAGGAAGGAAGATACATGAAGACAGTGATCCCTGAACATTGAATCTAGTTTTGCTTGAGATTAACAGTGTGTAGAGTATAAATTTTAAAAACCAGGGAAAAAATAGATGAAGCACAAACAATTTTATCAGTAAATATTGTTAGCTTATCAAGAATTGTAAGCTCTAGAATATAAGTGGTCCTTGTTGGTTTATAAAACATAATTGTTTAATTCAAAACACTGGTAATCAACTTATATTAGGCCCCTAGAATTTAGCAAAATTGACACCATGTTAGAAGAACCAAGGCATCATTCTTGACCTAAGTGCCCAGCCAAGTGGGACCAAACACCTGCCAAAATGAGAAACAATACCTAATCCAACACAGTTCACAATTCTGAAAAAGTCGTTAAATGTACTAACCTTGCTTTTTCGCTTCTGTACACTTTTTTTTCACCTTTTTTTCATCTGTATTTACCTTTTAAAGCAGAGTGTGACTGGGCACTGTATTTCCACTCACAAGCCTTGCTGAGTTACAAGAACTAGGGAAGCTTAGGATTTTGTTCTTGGTACAAGCAACATGGGAATTCCTGTTGTTTTAGCTTGTGTACTTTCTTCTAAGACTAGTACATGCAGAACTATAGGGGATGAAAAATTTTAAGATGAAACTTAAGCCATCTTAATTTTTTTCTGTTAAACATGAAGCTATATAGGTTTGACTCAATAGGTTGGTAGAACGTTTGTTGTAAGACGTAATGTAACCTATTAACTTTGTGTGGTCTGAAGTGTTTAGCTGTCGATCGAGCTGGATCCCTTATTAGACCAAATAATTTCACTTGGAAGTTTTCTCAGATAGCTTCATGTTTAACAGAAAAAAATTAAGATGGCTTAAGTTTCATCTTAAAATTTTTCATCCCCTGTACACTTTTTACTAGCTGTTTTTGCTAACTGATGTGTGTCAACAAGGATATGGTTTGGGGGCATAAAATCCTAGATCAGTACAGCTCATGGTTACATGATTTGATCAAGTTCCCTGTGTAGCCTGCCAACTGGCAAAGAAAAAATTTCTTCTAATGGCTTTAAGAATCCATAAGTTCTATGAAGGAGTTACCTCCAAATTTCAGCTTCTTCACAAGTACTGTGAGGGCTAGTGTTGGCTGTCCACTTGACAAGACCTGGAATCACCTAGGAAACAAGTCTCCAGAAACTCCTATCAAGGATTATCTTGATTATATTACCTGAGGTAACAAAGCACACCATAAAGGATGACAATAAAATTCCCTGGGCTTGTGTCTTGAACTACATAAAAAGGAGGATGTTAAATGAACAGGGGCAACTATTGCTGTCTTCTTGGCTCTAGATGCAAGATGACCATTCACATCAAGTTCCTATTCCCTTTTACTTACCTGTTCTGATGAGCTATACCATTGGACAGAGAGCCAAAATAAAATTTTCCTTCTTTTTTTCATTATTAATTATTATTATTATCATTACAGATTTTCCCCTCCTCCCCTCCTCGCACTTCCCTCCTCCTCTCCTCACTTCCCCTTCCCCTCCCTCTCCAGTCCAAAGAGCAGTCAGGGTTCCCTGCCCTGTGGGAAGTCCAAGGTCCTCCCCCCTCCATCCAGGTCTAGGAAGGTGAGCATCCAGACAGACTAGGTTCCCACAAAGATATTACATGGAGTGGAATCAAAACCCAGTGCCATTGTCTTTGGCTTCTCAGTCAGCCCTCCATGTAAGCCACATTCAGAGAGTCTGGTTTGATCACATGCTCCATCAGACCCAGTCCAGCTGGCCTTGGTGAGTTCCCATTAGATTGGCCCCACCGTCGCAGTGGGTGGGCACACCCCTAACGGACCTGACTTCCTTGCTCATATTCTCTCTCCTTCTGCTCCTCATTTGGACCTTGGGAGCTCAGTCCAGTGCTCCAATGTGGGTCTCTGACTCTATCTCCATCCATCGCCAGATGAAGGTTCTACGGTGGGATACAAGATATTCATTAGAGTGGCTATAGTATAGGGCAAGTTCAGGTGCCCTCTCCTCAGCTGCTCAAGGAACAAGCTGGGCACATCTCCTTGGACACCTGGGAACCCCTCTAGAGTCTGGTCTCTTGCCAACCCTCAAATGGCTCCCTTAATTAAGATATATACTTCCCTGCTCCCATATCCACTCCTCCTCCATCCCAACTGTCCCATTCCCCCAAGTTCTCCCCATCCTGCCCTTCTCACGTCTCTCTCCCCATCTCTCATTTATTTGGAAAAAAACCCAGGATAGCCCAAAAAATATTATACAATAAAGGAACTTCTGGAGGCATTACCATCCCTGACTTCAAACTCTATTACAGAGCTACTGTAATGAAAACAGCTTGGTACTGGCATAAAAACAGAGAAGTCAACCAATGGAATTGAATAGAAGACCTGGATATTAACCCACAAACCTATAAACACCTGATTTTTGACAAAGGAACTAAAAGTATACAATGGAAGAAAGAAAGCATCTTCAACAAATGGTGCTGGCAGAACTGGTTGTCAACCTGTAGAAGAATGAAAATAGATCCATATCTATCACCATGCACAAAACTCAAGTCCAAATGCATTAAAGACCTCAATATTAATCGGAACACACTCAGCCTGATAGAGGAGAAAGTTGGAAGTACTCTACAACGTATGGGCACAGGAGACTGTTTCCTACGTATAACCCCAGCAGCACAGACATTAAAGGCAACATTGAATAAATGGGACCTCCTGAAGCTGAGCAGCTTCTGTAAAGCAAAGGACATGGTCTTTAAGACAAAAAGGCAACCTACTGATTGGGAGAAGATCTTCACCAACCCCACATCAGACAAAGGTTTGATCTCCAAAATATAGAAAGAACTGAAGAAACTAGACTTTAAAATGCTAATTAACCCAATTAAAAATGGGGTACTGATCTGAAGAGAGAATTCTCAACTGAAGAAGTTCAAATGGCCAAAAGACACTTAAGGTCATGCTCAACCTCCTTAGTGATCAAGGAAATGCAAATCAAAACAACTTTGAGATACCTTCTTACACCTGTGAGAATGGCTAAAAAAAAACACCAATGATAGATAGCCTTTGCTGGAGAGGATGTGGAGTAAGGGAAACATTCATCCATTGCTGGTGGGAATGCAAACTTGCAACCACTTTGGAAAGTAGTGTGGCGGTTTCTCAGGAAATTCGGGATCAACCTACCCCAGGATCCAGCAATATCACTCCTGGGAATATACCCAAGAGATGCCCTATAACACTACAAAAGCATATACTATGTTCATAGCAGCATTATTTGTAATAGCCAGAACCTGGAAACAACCTAGATGCCCCTCAATGGAAGAATGGATAAAGAAAAAATAATCTAGCATTATATTTCATATATGTGCATTAGAGTACTACTCAGCAGTAAAAAACAATGACATCTCGAATTTCGCATGCAAATGGATGGAAATAGACAACACTATCCTGAGTGAGGTAACCCAGACCTAAAATGATGAATATGGTATGTCCTCACTCATTAGTGGATTCTAGCCATAAATGAAGGACATTGAGTCTATAATTCATGATCCTAGAGCAGCTAAATAGGAAGGTGACCCCCCCAAAATGTAGTTATTCTCATGGATATTGGAAATAGACAAGATTTCTAGGCAAAAATTTTCCTTCTTTAGAGTAGTATTTGTCAGGGTATTTTGTCACAAAAACAGGAAAAGTAACAAGAATACATGACTGTGGATTTGGAATAAGATTGTATTGAGATGCCTGCTGTATTTATAACACATTAACTATACAATTATGTAAATGTTGTCATTGAATAACTTTAGAAGCAATGTTGTTTAATAACAGAAAATTGGTTCCACTGTTTATATATCAGTTCAAAACATGAAAGAAATTAGAAGACAAATAAGCTGGGATTATAAGCAAAATTTAATTTAACATCTAGCATTATATTTCATAATTCTTTAAGCACTTCCATTCCCCTCCAACTTCATAGGTATCCTATTTGTTCCTATCTTCTCCATTTCCTCAGCTCTCTTCATCCTTACAAAAGCTACAGTCATTGTTTCACAGAATAAATATAGTGAGTTTCTAAACAAAATTATATGCTGCATATGTGCTCTCATATAATCATTTCTAATTCATTTTCCATTATTCAGACAGTGTCGTATTTCTAGCACATATATTTAATCTCAGTCAGCTTCTCACTCAAATAATTTCAATATTTATGTTTGGTTTTAAATATACCTTATTCCTATCTTATCAAGCTTTGGCTTAATGGTAAGGTTTAGGGAGGATTCATGATGGTTTCCAGAACAAACTCCAATGGCCAGAAAGTAGATGCTTCCATTAATGCTGAAGCCCTTTTTTACTTCTGAATATATGCTGACCATTTACCATTTTTTAATCACTAAACTATGGAAATCACAGCTTGAGTTTTAGTGTATTATAAGAGCCCATTAAGACTCTACTCTTACTCCCTGGAAACCTTACACTACTATGTATTTAATTTTGGGCTAGATATCTGGACAATGCATGATCACAAGAAAGAAGCCAGTATTGATTATTAAGTCCACATGAAACTTTTACCCATAGAAATTTGAGTCAATAAATTTCTATTGCCTAACATATTAAGTTTCATGATGCCTTGATATGCATCAAAGACTAAATATGTTTCATTTTTATTGTTTTCTTTTTTAGTGGGGGTTTCGAGACAGGGTTTCCATGTAGTTTTTAGAGCCTGTCCTGGATCTAGCTCTTGTAGACCAGGCTGGCCTCGAACTCAGAGATCTGGCTGCCTCTGCCTCCCGAGTGCTGGGATTAAAGACGTGCGCCACCACTGCCCGGCTCATTTTCATTGTTTTCCTTTGCTAGTTTAATGAAAATCTATTTTATCACACAATAAGCAAACAAAATTATGATCCATGTTCCACAGATTATGTATGTCTGGATATCTGCCTACACATTTTGGAGAGTCCTAGCCATTTGTTAAGAGCTAATCCACTTTGCTCCAGGGCGTTGGTGGGAATTATGATGAGGTAGTAGTGGGAAAGATGGAGAGGAAATCTCTGAGAAAACAAAACAATTAAGGCAGTGCAACTTTAAAGTGTGAAGTCCCATTGATTAAGGTAATGCCAGTGTTATAATATAACTGAGAATGGACCCCGTCCCTTGAGGTCACATTTAACTTTAAATCCCAGAGTAACTGAGTGTACATTCAGTAACATTTCTGTTTTTATAGGATCGTACTTTGACTAGCTTTTCATGCTGAAGATTCTTAAGAGAAAGTTAAATTTAGCATAAATGTGGTAAGTCTGCCATTACTGGGTACAGGATAAATATTAGCATAGCATTCTTTTTTTCTTTTTTTATTATTATTACAATTTTCACCTCCTCCCCTCCTCCCATTTCCCCCCTCCCCCATTCCCATTTCCCCTCCCTCTCCAGTCCAAAAAGCAGTCAGGGTTCCCTGCCCTGTGGAAAGTTCAAGGTCCAAAATATTATTTTAATTAAAATGTAATTACATCACTTCCCACTTTTCCTTTGGTTGCTCTGGTCCCTTTCATGTGTCCTCCCTCTAATCCCTCCCAAGTCCTCCCACATTCTCAAATTGAGAGACCATTTTTCTTTGACCAGTGTTATTACACACACACACATACACACACACACACACACACACACACACACACACACACACACACACACACAAAGATACCCACTAAGTCTGTCTCAAAGATGAGTACCCTAATTGGTTACCCAATATAAAATGGTGAGCTCTGAAACTATGTATACAAACAGCAGAAAGGGAATGCTACTCCTACTCTGAGTTCCACTTAGAACTGAAAGAAAAGATTTGGGAAGGCATATCAGTTTTTCCTCTCTCCTAGGGATTAACTCAAGGCGGAACTGGTAGAAGTGAGTGGATTCAGAATATAATTTTCAAAACAAAATCTTTCTTTGCTCACACATTAGTATTTATTCCAGAACCATTCACAGTACCTGGCTTAAAGACCCAATCTTGGTATGCAGTGGTACAAAGATAATGGAATATTTATATACAGTGGGCCGTTTTTCAGCAAAAAAAAAAAAAAAGGGGGTATGGGATCCTTGGAATTGTATTTCTACACAACAGTGTGTCATTCGATGTGAATCCTGGAAGTTGAACTTAGTTGAACTATTAAATCATATCATTTACAAGGAAATGAATTTAGTGGAAAATGTAACAGAAGATCATCAATTAATTGAATTAAACCAGTCGCATAATGACAATTATCATGTTTTCTCTTATATATGTGGTTTCTAGATTTTATAGAGATACAGAAAATCATGTATGGATGTATGCCATGAAAGCAGAGGTGATATTTCCAGGGGGAAAAAAGAGGCCTAACAATAGGAAAAGGTTGAGAACAAAGATTCAGGCTATGGAGGTTACTTGTATGAAAATGTCCTCAGGCAACAAGAATTCTATGTACAATGAATATGTACAATGGAATTCAGGGTGGCTCAAATTCCTGAAGTCTAAAATACCCATCATCTAATATTCTAAAACTATAACTCTGTAAAAAACACTTTAAAATCTTTAAGAGACTACTATTTTTAAATGATTTATTTCTCTCTCTGTGTGTGTGTGTGTGTGTGTGTGTGTGTGTGTGTGTGTGTGTGTATGTGTGTGTGTATGAGTGCAGGGACCCCTGGTGGCCAAAAAAGAGCAATAGATTCCCTAGAGCAGGAGGTATAGGCAGTTGTGAACTGCCTAACCCTGATATGAGTGCTGGGACCCAAACTCAGGTCCTCTTCAAGAACATTATGTACTCCCAACTACTAAGCCATTTCTACAGCCCCTATTTTCCCATTTTTGAAGAATCTATTTATTTCTTTTGATAGTTGTATACATTCATTGCGTATTTTGAAAATTAATCACTTACTCTGAGTAATTGACAAACATTTATAGTATTTCTGTTATTCTCTTAGCACATAGCACACATTACAATACTTATTTCTTTTTTAAAGATTTAGTTTTATTTTTAATCATGTGTATCTATGTGTTTTTGTATGTGTGCATCTCTCTCTCTTTCTCTCTCTCTCTCTCTCTCTCTCTCTCTCTCTCTCTCTCTGTGTGTGTGTGTGTGTGTGTGTGTGTGTGTGTGTATGTGAATGCAGGTGCTTGTGGAGGCAGAAAAGGGTATGGGATCCTTGGAATTGTATTTCTACACAACAGTGTGTCATTCGATGTGAATCCTGGAAGTTGAACTTAGTTGAACTATTAAACCATCCCTCTAGCCCCCAATTACTTACATTTTAAAGATAAATTTAAGAAAAATAGGAGCATGACAGAATTTCTCATGGAAGAATACATAATAAAATTGTCAACAGTAGCACACATATTTTTTAAAAACACAAACATCAGGAATACTGATGATAGTCTCATTGGTTAAATATATTATAACAGATGAGTTATGTTCTAGACATAGGTCAAAAACCCATAAGTACAGGTAATTGTGGATGATGATTGTGTGCAGTCAACTTTACAACAATTGTCATCTACAGTGCTGTAGTAATATGATAGACAACCTAGGTCTTTTCAAAACATTAATCATAAACCACCATGTGTCTCCACCACATACATGGTCATTCAAACCTAGGATTTTGAGATATTTTACCTTTTACAAGTGAAGACCTATAAATGAACTTCTTCAATTATTGAAGTTCCAATATTTACATATTGAAACCAATACTTAAATGAAAATTCAACATTGAGATAATGAGTTTTGCAGCAGCAAATTTAGAGATAATGCATAAAACAGATTGGAACCTTTCAGAAGACTTTAGACAACTTACATCTCCATCATAAGAAGTGATGCAAAAAGAAGGTAACAAGTCATTTTTTAAAATGTTGATATTAATAATTTAAGAAAATGAGAGAAGCAAAAAGGAAAACAACAGAAAAGAATCTAAAAAGAACATTCAATATATAAAATATGTATTTCAGGATAGATTAAAGGCAAAGGTAGTTATACCTTGGCATAAGGTAGTTCATAATAAATTCTATGATATTAACTAAATTTTGAATTTCTGGATGAACCCCAGACTTCCAACCCTGGATGTTTATTTTCTATGTAGTCTATTTTTTCACATAGTCTGCTCAGACTTAAGCATTAATGTCCTCCAGAAGTAACTATACAGACACTTCTAAAACAATAGTTAACCAGTTTGCTTGGCTTGCCTTTCTGCTTGTCATGATGCAACCATCCTACATTCAACAGAAAACTTGATAGTTCTTTCACCAAAGTTTGGTTATTTATCTCTCTTCTATAGCCTTATTTTAACCAGTGAGAAGTGTTATTGGAGGATTTTCAGAATTTGAGATTTTAACATATGAAAAGTTCCTCAGTCAGAATAGGACTTTGAGGGGTTTTAGATTTTAGGAATCTTTACCTGAAGGCATTTAGATACTTCAAGATTTTAATATCCACTGTTTTGTCATTGAGGACCATGATTATGATCAATATCAGAGATAAAGCTAGTATTCAAGAATTCCCAAGGCATCACCCTAGGCTGATGGAGGACTCTCATTGGTTAATAAAGAAACTGCCTTGGCTTTTTGATAGGGCAGGATTTAGATAGGTGGAGTAGACAGAACAGAATGCTAGGAAGAAGGGAAGTTAGTAAATTGCCATGCCTCTCCTCTCTGAGACAGTTGCCATGGAGCCAGCAACCAGGTCAGACATGCTGAATCTTTCCCGGTAAGCTACACAGATTATTAGAAATGGGTTAAGCAATATGTGATAGTGAGCCAGAAAGGGGCTGGAGATAATGGGCCAGGCAGTGTTTAAAAGAATACAATTTGTGTGTTGTTATTTCGGGTGTAAAGCTAACCATGCGGAAGCCAGGCAGGCTGAAAAGCAGGCCTGCTTGCCTCATCACTACACAAGGCTGTCTGGATCCTCCTGGATTTTAACTGGAGACCAGAGAGGTGAAATTTCTTGGAATTTCAGTCATGACCTTAAAATACATCTCTTTCAGGAAAAGAAGAAAAGCAAGGCTCCTGTCTGTAGGGAAACTTTTGCAGATGATAATATTTTGCACCATGCTGCTAGTGGTAGATGCGGAAAGAGAACATAAAACATGTCGATTTTGAACATAGTACAGTGTTATCTTCTGATTAGTTATATATGGCATTTGAAAGAAGTATGAAGAGCCTGAAGTATCATGGAGCTGAAGAGGGGGCAGTGGAGAAGAATTCTTACTGTACTCTCATGAGGACTTGAGTCTTAAACTTCATCATTCATAGACAATCTGGGCATGGGACACATGTTCATCATTCTAGTACTTGGTGAGTATAAAAAAGCAGATCCCAAGAGTTCACTGGTCTGCCAACCTAGAGAATACAACCAGATTCAGTTTCATTAAGACCTTGTTCCAAGGAAATAAGGCAGGAAGTGATAGAGTAGGACACCACACAGGTGCGTAAAACACACACACACACACACACACACACAAAGGAAAACATCAAGGACATATTTAAAGCTTCTAGCCCAGTTCTTAATAACCTCATTTGGTATCTTCCATCACAGTGTACTGACTTTGTTATTTAATCAAAGCTTCACCTGTCTCAAGAAACATGCTGGTTAATAAGTCAGGTATATTTTACTATTTTTTTTATTTTTTTATTTTTTTTCTCATGGTTTATTTTTTTATATATTTAAAAATTTCCATCTCCTTCCCTCCTCCTCCCCCCTCCCTCTGCTCCTCCTCCCCCTTCCCTCCCCTCCTTCTCCCCCTTCCCTCCCCTTCCCTCCACCCATACCTCCCCTCTCTCCCCACATTGGAGCACTGGACTGAGCTCCCAAGGTCCTGATGAGGAGCAGAAGGAGCGAGAACATGAGGGAGAAAGTCAGGAACGTGAGGGGTGCGTTCACTCATGGAGACGGTGGGACAGAACTAAAGGGAGATCACCAACTCCAGTTGGAATGGGACTGATGGATCATGCGACCAAACCCGTCTCTCTGAATGTGGCCAACAGTGGGGGCTGACTGAGAAGCAAAGGACAATGGCTCTGGGCTCTGATTCTTCTGCATGGACGGGCTCTGTGGGAGCCTTCTCAGCTTGGTTGATCACCTTCCTGGACCTGGGGGGAGTTGGGAGGACCTTGGACTTAGCATAGAGTGGGGAACCCTGATGGCTCCTTGGCCTTACTATTTTTTTTAAACTGTTACAATTTTAGACTGACTTGAAAGCAATCAAAAAGTTTATGAGGGCGAGGATCAATGAAGGGTTAAGACCTATTGAGTCACTACCAAAGAATCTCTGGATGTTCTGAGCCCTTGTGTCAAGCCTGTTTTCTTGCCCCACTATGGCAACTTTGTTTCTATATGATTTAGAATTGAATTGGGTTTGAATTCTTCTGTAATATTAAAGATTAAATCCATGTATGGGAGTATGTAGTGCAATTCTAGAGAGTTTGCCCAGCATGCTCAAGACACTGGATTTCATCCTTGGAACCACATACACGCATAAATACAAAATTATGTAACTTTATATTTTCAAAGAGATCAAAAGACCTATTGAAAGTCATAGACACATTTTTCCTCCTTGTCCTTAGCACTTCTTATTGTTCTTTCAAGGCAATAAATTTAAGCCTAGCCACTGAAATATTAATTTCTCTGTTCCCTCAGTTCATTTTCCCAGTTCTCTCATTTCTCAGTGCAAGAAAAGCATGTCTGAAGCAGCACAAGCTTAGAGGACAACTAATGATGAAAACAAAATGCTTTATACATCAAATGTGAGGTCAAATTACTCTTCGTAGAAGCGCGGCCACCAATTTAGTTGCCAAAATCATTACTTGAGGAATTGCATGGAGGAGTAGTGAGTAATAAAACATTCATCGTAATACACTAATTGTCTGAGTTAACATGGAAAATTTGCTTTAAAAACTTCTGTTAAGACATTTTAATTGTGTAATGTAAGGAATTTCATAATGGCATATGCATCATGTATTTTGATCATGTACACTCCAGCTCTCTCTCATTTCAGAGAACGGTTGAATATTTGCTTAGCTCTCTCCTTCAAAGTATGCTAAGGTTCAGAAAGATTTGGCCACTGACCACATCATTTCATTAATAGATATTAAAAAATAAGCAATTCAACAATACTCAGCAATGTTTTCTAATTCTTATTTTAACATCTTAAATTTCAGAAAACCCTCAAAATATTACAGAATTCTTTAGAGAAACTGCACCCAAAGTTGCTTTAGGGACAGTGTTAAGTAACCATAACAAATTTCTACCTTTCACCACTAGGGTAAGGCATAGCTCCCACTTCATTGTCTGACTAAACTTTACTTTCACAGCTCATTTCTGATTTGTTTGTCCAGAAAAGTTCCCATGAATTTTGTGCAGTTTAAGATTCTCTCTGCAAAGAAATACTAATGTATAGAAAACTGACTAAGAAATGTTATGTTTTATGTTTTAGTATTATTAAATTAGTATAGATTTAGGACATGTTTTCTTATAACTGATACAATTAAGCTTAGTACCTAAAACAGCCAATGTCACTCTCAAAATTGAAAACACAAGCAATGTTTTTGGTTTTTACAGTTCATAAAAAATCAGAGTTTTATTTTTCTCATTCTGTAAGAGCTACTTACCCCTTTACATTTATTAATTACTGACTTCATCCACTAAGCTTCAATACCATACATCTCTGTAACGAGGCTTGCTATAGTTCATAATGATTGTCAGCTTTCTGGTATTCAAATCACCATGTAAACAACTTTCTGCACTTGTCTGATAGATTATTTTACTTAGGTTAATTGTGGTAGGAAGACCCATCCTAAATGTGGGTGGCACGCTTTCATGGGCTGAGGACCAGAACAGAATAAAAAGGAGAAAGAGGCAAGCACAAGGATTCATTGCTCTTTGTTTCTTTATTGTAGATGCAATGAAACCAGCTACTTCCGGCTCCTGCCCTTGGAAATTGTTATTGCCCCTTGCTGTGACAGAGCGTGGCCTCAAACTCTGAGGCAAAATAAGCCCTTCTTCCTTAGGATGATTTTGTCAGGTTTTTTATTCACAGTAACAACTAATAAAAGATTTTTTGTTGATTTTTGGGGGTGGGGTTTCTGAAATTCAGTAACAAATACTCCTGGTATCCAGAATAGAGCCCTTTAATTCCTTTAAAATCAGAGTTTCCAGTATATTAACCATCTGCTAGAATAATTATTATAGATATAATTCCACGGGAATATACAATTTAATAGACTTGTTTTGGTTGAGAAGAAATAAATTGATCATATCTTGTAGAAGTATTATATTTTCTAGACCCGTATATCCCTTATTAAGAAACTATGGACCTAAAACAAATAAAAACAACAGCAGTAACAACAACAAAACCAACAAAAAACAGCCCAAGAAATGTCTTAAATACCCATGATGAATGTGTATTTTCTACAAATCCACTCAGCACTTATGAGTAGAGTTTACACTGTTGTGGTCTCCTCTATTTTTTTTCTGTTCATCTTTGTGGCATTAACAATCAGCTCAGTGATGTGTACATTAAACTGTATTTTATGATTTTGTCTCTATTATTCATTTGTTTGAAAACTGTACTTGCTCCTGTGGATTATATGGTGTTCTTGGAGGAAGTATCAGCCTAAATTCCTATTTCAAAGCAGTATCTCTGAATATTGCTACTATCTTGATAAGAAGAGGTCAGGATACAGACACACAGAGGCAAGATTATGGAAAAACACAGGAGGAAGATGTCCATCTATAAGCAAGGGAGAGAGGTGATGGTGTTCAGAGGACAGTGACCCTCCTGATTTCTGGACCTTGGATCACTAGCCTCAAGAACTATAAGGAAACAGATTTCTGATTCTTATGTTGCTGCGTTATGGTACTTTGTTGTGGCAACACTAGAAAATTAATACATACAACTATCTTTTCAGTAATTTATGCACAAAACACAAATATCTTATAAATGTGCAGTTAGACATAAAGTTATTCATAAAGTGCTTTGAAAACTTGAGGTTTCTCATTCAGTGGTTATTGTTAGTATCTCCATTTGTACTGATCTGTTTTAGAGCTGGATCATAAAAGGCCATCAATCACTTAACTTGCTTGCCAATTTTACACCTGTTTCATTCAACACTTGGTTATGTGCCTTCACTCACGAAGGTATTGGGTACAAAGTGTCAAATAGCAAAATATCTGATTCATGAAGAGAAATGGTTACAGTGGATAGTAGTAATTCATTTCTTGCTTTTACAGTTTTAGATTTGCTAACTTAATAACTTCAAGATAATAGTGAACCATTTTATAATTGGTTTTTATTGTTATTTTAATTTCTTTTTAAAGTTTGGAGTTTTTCAAAGGCCCAAATATTTTGAACTGCTCCATTTTAATGACATTTAACAGTGCATAGCATATTGTATACAGTTATCTAGCAAATGCTTGATAAATTGTTATAACTGCTCCTGAAATTTTCTATAGTATGAAGGGAAGTGTTAGCAACATATACTCAATTTTTCATAGTGTTAGCTGTAATAATTGCAACTGTTTTCCTTTACCATGCTGAGATGTTACTTCATTTCAATATTAATTGTTCACGCATATAATTCTGATCTTATATTTTAATATTTATTTAAGGAGATGGGAGAATAGAGAGTTGATTTTTAAAGTATTTAAAATTAATTCAGACGGTTGTTTGCCTTCCTTCTCTGTAAAAGTACCAGTTGCTAGCTAGAGTATGATAACATATTGTTGAAAAGGATGCTTACTGATGAACTAACACATGGTAAGGAAACTGTTTTCTGAATTGCTGCCAGGATATGATAAAGTATCTTGGCTAGTGCTATGGGAAAACTGACAATTCTTTGTAACCAAGATAATTTTCATATATTAACTTCAACACCACTTTTGAGGCATTTTGATATATTTCAATTTTCTTGTGTCTGTTTAGCATTATTACTTTATATTGTTTGAATATTTATGGAGAGGAATGGAGGAGTTTTACTTTTTGCTAAATTGATTTCTATCTAAACTTGGAGCAACAAAGTTATGTTGTTTCATTCTGTCTGTTAGTTAATTCCTACCATATTGGTTCTAAAGTGGATTTGAGCACAATACAGCATATAAATTTTGAAAGAAAAATAATAAAGAGTAAATATTTGTTGCTTTACACTGTGTTTTAGCACTGGCAATTTTTGAAGATGATACAGATACACAGGAAAACTTCAACAGATGACCTTACAGTGCACCAACATTTCAACTGGCATTTTCCTACATGATTTATTCTTTGCCCAATGGTCAGACAGTGAATCAGTCAAAGTGCCTTATCCTGCCTCATGAAAAGGTGAAAAGGTATGTTCTCTGTGACTCAACACCTTCCCTGGGGTGACTCAGGAAACACTTTTCAAAGACTTATTCTAACTTTTTGTGGGTCTACACTTCAAATCCTTGAAAAGAAAGAAATCAAAACAGCAAAATAAATAATGTTTGGTTATTATATTTGTAAACCATGACTCCTTCAAGACTTGATGGTATGTTTAAAATTCATTACCTCGTTCTCTCCAACAAGTATGTGCATGTTTTATTTATTGTGAGAATGATTTCAATGACATTTTTCCTTCATACTTTGGTTTATGGGAAGGAAAATTATGCACATACTTGAAAATCAAGCAATATTTAAAATTCAATGAAGATCAAAAGAAAAAAAAAACACTCCAGGTCAAGAAAAATTTGACATTAAAAGACAAAGCAATTTATTTCCTGAAAAGGTGGCTAACACTGGGAAGGTGAAAACTCAAATAGATTTAACAGTAAAAGACATGTTTTACTTTTACATTTTTGCTTTCAAAAATGAGTACCCAAACAGCATCTATAAATAACAAGGTCATTTGCTTTATTGAGAAAGCCAATTTGTTTTCTCCAAATAAATACATGCACGCAGCTGCTTTCACCAAGTGCCAAAGCTTTGGCAAGTGTAAGTCTAGAGAAGACAAAGACTGCCTACTAGGATCCCCCACACCAGAGTTGGAATTTCACAGGTTTCAAGAGTCATACAAAATGAATTTGCTGTTTTAAAGGGTGTACAAGTTCAGCTCTAGGGGTTCATTATTCAACAGTGTAAAACGTCCTCCCAAATCAATGTGAAAGAAGACAGAGCATACAGTGATTGTCAGAGAACAATGTAAGAGCAAGGAAAGAACTGGGCAGTCCATTAACCTCTTTGTCTTATGTCAAAGCCAAATCAGTAGTGAAAGGAAAAGGTAACATTGAGAAAGGAAAAGAAAAGCTCTATCTCCACAAACAAGGAAGGCACCTAGCAGAACTGTTAAAAGCATTAAAGAAATCAATTCTTTCTCCACATCATCTGTAAAAGCCTAGGTCTATAGAGCCAAGTATATAACTTGCTTACTAGAGTGTGTTTGGTGCAACTTGTGTACAGACACACACATACACATAAACACACACAGAGAGAGTCACAATCTGCCTCTTTTTTTGAAATGAAATGGATATGAATAAGTGGCTTTGCCATCAGTGGGGTTCTGTAACTAAATGTAGATTGTGGTATCTTCAGAGCATCAGCTCTTCACAGTTTAAAATTATGGTCATTGTTGAAAACAACACAGATATAGCCTGTTCCATATACATACAATAGTAACAGTGAAATAATTTTAACACTCATTTTTCAGCACGTAAGGCCTGCAACTTTGCATCCCAGTTATAAAATTTAGGCCTGTGGGTACAAAAAAATAAAAGCTACAGCAATGCCACACAAAAGAATTTGTTAGTGTCCCTTTCCACTCTGCAGCAGGTTAATAATTTTTGAGATGTAGAGTATATTCTTGGTTGTTGATACAATTCTTTGCTAGATAATTGCTTTGAGCTCTGGGCAGCTCAGGGTAAGGAAAGATTTTCAGAAATAATCATAAATTGTGCAAGTAACTAGAAATTTCAAAGAACTGTCATTAACCATAATGTTGATGCCTATCTAAAATAAAGAAATGAAAAATCCATGTCTGTTACGTGTAAAACCATACTTTGTTTTTGGCTTGGGAAATTACTTTTAAAATGATAGTTTTGAAAACAAATTATCTCAGAGTATCAGGTATCTATACAAGTCTTTAGTGTTGCTATTTGTTTCTTCATCATCCCCAAATTTGAGTGTTTGTGTTCCTCCATTAATTCACAGGTTGAAGTCTTGACTCTTAATGTGTTGGTATTTAGAGATGGTACTCAGGGATTTATTGAGGTTTAAATGAGGCCAGAGAGCAGCACTGCCACAATGGAATAAATGACTGTATGAAAAAAAACTTGGTGATCATATTCTGTGTGTACATGAAGCAACAGTTGTATAAGCTTAAGGCTTATGGCAAGGAACTACAAACTGAAAGAATACACCTTAAAATACAACCTATCTTGGTCTCTTAAGCCTCCAGGTTTGTGAGAAATAATTTCTATTATTTCAATCACCCTGACATTCTCTTTCACTTATGACAATCCAAGC
Organism: Arvicola amphibius; assembly: GCF_903992535.2. NCBI lineage: Eukaryota > Metazoa > Chordata > Mammalia > Rodentia > Cricetidae > Arvicola > Arvicola amphibius. Next base: position 83,420,605 of record NC_052065.1, on the reverse strand, counting down.
AGCCTAACCTAAGACTCAAAGACGTGACCAAAAGACAAGATTCAAATAATTTTGGAATAAGAAAGATAAAAGAGAAAACGTTGGCACTACTAATGCGAACTTCAAGCTTGGTATTGTGCCATATGTCTTTGATTCCACTTGGGTGGCAGAGGCAGGCAGATCTTGGTGAATTCCCAGATAGTCCGATAGACAAAGCAAGTTCCAGCCAGCCAAGGCTACATAGAAAGACTCTGCCTTTAAAAAATATAATATTTACCTTTAGTAATCGTTAAAGCTATACAGTTTAGATTTTCAATGTTATTTCATGGTAATTAACCTGGTTTGTACATAAAAAAGATAAATGCCATGAAAAAGAAAGGCAAGATTAAAGGTAAAAGGAAGATTGAAGAGAGCCACTGGGATAACACCAGTATAAGCTGACAAAACCAAGGTTAATTTTTTTCATTTAACTTTGATCTATATATGTTGCATGAAGTTTATATCACTATCAGTAATGTAAGGTTGCTTAATGTATTTTGAGTTGCCATAGATTTTGAAAAAACTATCTGAGTTAATTAAATTCCAACTTGACTATTTATTGGGTATTATTAACATGGACAAGTCATATGAACTGTGTACAACATAGTTTCTGAAAAAGATGGATACATGCTATGTTGTGGGAATCAAATAAGTGAATTGTATAAAACATAAAAGTGTATATTCATACATGCAATCATTCATTACAAATCATTTTGGTTACCTCCAGAACACATATGTAAACGTGGTCCTAAAATAACATAGTGGAACTGAAAAATTCACATCACACAATAAGCATAGTATTATAATTCAATGTATTATTCATGTGCTTGTGTTGAAGCTCATTTAAATAAACTTAGTTTTATAAAGATTATAAAGTATAGTATATATAATTATACATTGTATATAATACTTGGTAATAAATACTATGTTATTGCATATATATTTTACTATGCTTTTATAATTACTTTGAATGGTAATTATTCTAATTGTAAAAAGACATAACATGAACAGTATTCCTTTACAACTGAAGCACCCTCATATGCATTATACTTTCAACATTTCTTGACTACATTACAAGGCCAACTTGAGTAGCTGATGTATATCATCTAGTTTGTGCAACTATACTCTATGATACTCATAAAGCAACAGAGTTACTTAATGACACCTTTCTCAGAATATTTTCTGTTATTAAGTAATATGTGACTCGGTATATATGCATGCTTTAGTCATATTCTGATTACTGGTAACAGATATTAATATGTACATGATAAAAGACAAGTAAAAACATATTAAAATATAGACTTTTTCATTCTTTTAATATTTACTGAGCTCTTAGTATTGCTAAACATTTTATTAAGGGATGAGGGTTTATAGTTTGGCACAAATTTGTTTAGTATTGCAATATTCCTTTGATGGATTATACCCCTGATTGGTATGATATGACATTATTTCATTAGCTTTATTTTGATGTTATTTAATCAGATATATTAGAATAGTAATTCTTACTTATTTCCTGTTTTAATTTCTTAGAATACCTTCCCTATCATTTTAGAGATATCATCTGTCTTTGGTGGTGATGTGTGTTTCTTGGATGTATCAAATAAAAAAACTTGCTTTTTAGTAATGTAGTCTTCTAACATGTGTGTTTTAATTTGGGGAGGCGAAACCACCTATATTCATTAGATAGATGTGGTAGTATTTTGTTAGTCCTCTAACAAATAAAACTTGCCTGAATATCAGAGGGTAGTGTTAACCACTAGCTAACCATAGAGGTCTGGAAGTCTGTACAAACAGATAGAAAGTGATATGGCTGGTTGGAGAGAGTAATATAAGTTGGGAGAAGACAGGAGTTCAGCCCCTTTTCAGCTGAGGAGTTAGCAAGGCAAGATTTGGCTGTGGCTTGTTCCTTTGTCTCTCTGATCTTTCACCATTTACCCTGATATCTGGCTCTGGGGTTTTATTACTGAGACCAACTAGAACTCATGCAATAGATAGATGTGGATTGATTACTATCATCTTGTTGATTTTAATGGTGCATGTTTTCTTAGTCCTCTTTTATGTACCACTGTTCCAACAATGTTTTATTGCTCTGACGTCTGTGGGTATATTTATTCTCCATTTCCATTTGAAGTATTCCTTCCAGTATTGTCTATAAGACTAGTTTGGTCATCATAAATGTTTTACTGTGCCTTTATCTTGTAAATATTTTTCTTCTTCAATTTTAACAGTTTTAATGTTGCTCTGGACTGGCATTTGAGATGCATCAGAACTTGTAGAGCATTAGTTCAATCGCTTCTGGCTTTTAAAGCTTCCACTGAAGTTGGTTCTTATTCTGTTAGGTTTGTTTTTCTACATAAGTTGGTCTTTCTGTCTTGAAGCTTTCAGTATCCTTTCTTTGTTCTGCACATTTTGAGTTTTGACTCTTATATGACATTAGGAAATTTCTTCTCTGGCCCTGTATATCTGATGTTTTGTGAGCCACTTGCATCTGAATAGGCATCTCTTTTTCTAGATTTGGGAAATTATCTGTGATTTTGCTGACAACGTTTTCTGTGCCTTTAATCTAGATTAATTCTTTTTCTATATCCATAATTATTAAATTTTGTCTTTTTCATGGTTTCTCAACGATCCTGCATTTTTCACTGTTTTTTTTAAATTTTCATAATTTTCTTTGAGTGATCCAATTCTCTACCTTGTCTTTAAGCCTTAAAAGTCTATCTTGCCCTTAATCTTAGTGAGTCTTTCCACAGAACATTTTATTAGAACTTAAGTTTTCATTACAAAATTCACTTCAGTTTTGATTTTCTTCAGAATTTCTATCGCTTTAACAAATTCTGCTTCTATATCCTGAATTGTCTTTCTAATTTCATTAAACTATTTGGTTGTTTTTTCTATACTTTTATTCTGAAATTTGGTCATATCTTTCCTGAGATTTTTGAGCAAATTTATAATTGTTATGTGGAGTTTATTATCTGGGATACTTTCCTTGGGGGACATTACCATGAGAGTTCTAATTTTTGGAGGACATACATGGTTTCGTTTATTTCGTAACATTTTCTCGTTGTACTAGGGCACATGGGATCAAGTTCTTTTTTTTTTTAGCTGTATTTGTTATTTTATTTTAGCAGTATTTCCCAGCAGAAGACTATTTGGCAGATCACTTAGTGAGACAACATACCAGTGTTCTGGTTTTCTGATATTAATTTCCCCTTCCTTTAGCAAGTTTCTGACTGTATCACCTTTGGCAAAGGATGTAGAGGTAGATCTTCTTTTTTTTATTTTATTAAAAATTTCTGCCTCTTCCCCGCCTCCCATTTACCACCCCCTCCCCCATCCACTCCCCCTCCCTTTCCTGTCCGAAGAGCAGTAAGGGTTCCCTGCCCCGTGGGAAGTCCAAGTTCCTCCAGACTCCATCCTGGTCTAGGAAGGTGAACATCCAAACAGGCTACCCCCTCCCAAAGCAAGTATATGTAGTAGGATCAAAATTCAGTCCCATTGTCCTTGGCTTCTCAGCAGCCCTCATTGTCTGCCATGTTCAGGGAGTCTGGTTTTATCCCGTGCTTTTTCAGTCCCAATCCAGCTGGCCTTGGTGAGCTCCGATTAGATCAGCCCCACAATCTCAGTGGGTGGGTGCACCCCTCGAGTTTCTGACTTCCTTGCTCATGAGTTCCCTCCTTTTGCTTCTCATTTGGACTTTGGGAGCTCAGTCCAGTGCTCCAATGTGGGGCTCTGTCTCTATCTCCATCCATCGCCAGATGAAGGTTCTATGGTGATATGCAAGGTAATCATCAGTATGGCTATAGGATCTGGCCATTTCCGGATCCCTCTCCTCAGCTGCCCAAGTAACTAGGTGGGGGCATCTCCATGGACACCTGGGAACACCTCTAGAGTCAAGTCTCTTGCCAACCCTAAAATGGCTCCCTTAATTAAGATATATACTTCCCTCCTCCCATATCCACCCTTCCTATAAATCAACCATCCCATTCCCCCAAGCACTCCCCATCCTCTCCTTTACACTTTTCTCTCCCCATCTCCCACATTTCCTGAATGTTTTGTGATGAGAATTTGTTTGATTTGCTGTTTTCTTTGATCAGTGCGTTTATTTTCTTTATGGTATCTTCAGACTCTGAGATTCTTTCTTCTATCTCTTGTATTCTGTTGGTTATGCTTATTACTGTAGTTTCTATTCATTTACCTAGATTTTCCATATCCAACTGGCCCTCGGTTTGTGTTTTATTCCTTGCCTCCATTTCAGTTTTCAAGTCTTGAACTGTTTCCATTATCTGTTTGATTGATTTTCCTTGATTTCCTAGGATATCATTTACGGATTTACTCAATTCTTCAAACTCTTTGCTATTCTCATCCATTCTTTAAGGGAGTTTTTGCACCCCCTGTTTAAGGGCCTCTATCACTTTCATAAAGTGAATTTTTTCTACTTCTTCTTGATTGAGGTGTTCAATTCCTCCTGTTGTAAGATTGCTGGGTTCTGGTGATTTCATGTTGTTTTTCAGATTGTTGGAGGAATTCTTGCATTGGTGCCTGCCCATCTCCTCTATGGATCTTCTTTTACAGGATCAGGTGTCCTTGCTTGCCAAGGAGCTCTCAGACAAAAGGCCTAGCTTGCTGCAGGCAGGCTATTGAAACAAAGAAACTCCTGCTAGTCAGACTAGGAAGGATAGGGGGTTGAGGAGTGTCTGGTTTCCATCTCCCGGGTTGCTGCCGTGGGTCAGGAACTCACTCACCTCCTGGATGTATCTTCTGGTATTAAGATCAGGTGTCTTTGCTGGCCAGGGATTTCGCAGACCAAGGGCCTACCTTGCTGCAGGCAGGCTATTGAAACAAAGAAACTCCTGCCTGCCTGGATGCACTCCCTATCCTGTCCCAGCGCCCAGATCAGGCTGAGCTGGGGATGTTATGAACCCGAAGAGGGGATGAAGAAGGGAGGGTTTTTTCTGGATGCAAGCTGGGTGGGGTAGAAAGAGAGAGGCAGTAACCAGGGAGATTAGCTCCAGCCAGAACACCAGGAAGGATAGGGGGTGGAGGAGTGTCTGGGCTCTGTCTCCTGGGCTGCTGCCCCAGGGTCAGGAACTCACTCACCTCCTGGATGTATCTTCTGGCATTAAGTTCAGGTGTCCTTGCTGGCCAGGGATTTCACAGACAAAGGGCCTACCTTGCTGCAGGCAGGCTATTGAAACAAAGAAACTCCCTCCCGCCCAATTGCACTCCCTACCCCGTCCTAGAGCCCAGATCAGCTGGGATCAAGTTCTTGGTTTGGCTTTTGGTATCAATACCTGTCCAACCATTATTGAGTGCATATTTGGATTTCTATTTGCTGTTTTCCAAACTTAAATGTTTTGCCTCTCTTGGGTCGTGTTTGAGGTCCAATCCTGGGGCCATAGAGAAAACGTAGTTCTAGCTCAACTAGAGCAAGGTAGAGTATCTGACTCATGAATGAACCCTCTGCACAACTAGTAATTCTTCAAAATTTTAGGCTTGAGTACAAGAGAGAAGATGATAATTCCCGTTGCAGTGCTGCGAACTAGAACTCAACAAGGATATCCAACTCACAGTGTTTGGGTTCTAAAGGGAAGGCAGAAAGGAGTACTTCTTTGAAATGTGCCAGTGGCTCAGCACACGTCCTCAGATGGTAGTGGCTTGTGTTACAGAACAAGGAAGAAGATAGTGTTATCTGGCCAGCACCTGCACAGGGCTAGGCTTGTTCCTCAAATGGAGGTAGTCTGAGGTCTGGGGCAGGGTAGCCCCACCTGTGGAAACTGAGGAGAGTAGGTCCTCAAATAGCAATGGTGTGGAGTTTATAGAGAAGAAAGAAGAGAGTGCTAGCTGGAGAACCCATAACTGCTGGGCCTAGCACAAGCCCTCCTCTGTGTTTGTTTATTTGTTTGTTTGCTTTGTTTTGTTTTTGTTTTTGAAGCCAAAGATCTAACCTGGGATTTTCTGTGTGCTTAGTAAATACTCTGTCACTGAACTACATACTCAACCCTGTTTATGATATTTCAGTATTGTTTTGGAAGATGATATTATGGGGAAAAACCGGAACAGAGTACATACAGTTTTCTGCACATTATTTTCTTATTGTTGTACATGAATCTGTAATTATCCAAAAACAAAATGTTTAAGCAAAATTAATTAGTGGATTTATATAAATAAGCTAATAAAAACATAAAGACAATGACCTGAGGAAAAGATATATTATTCCCAAAACCTGAATAGAGTAAAGGGGAAACACAGGGGAAAAAAATCAATCCATATAATAGGATGGGAGAAAGCAAAGTGACATAAGAAGAGAAATAAAGTATAAATATTTTAGCAAACACCAAAATTGTAAGTTGTCATAGTTTTGTGTTAGAGACATTCCAAACATAAAGAACTATGGGTTATTTGAAAACAACATTCTAAAAATATAAGCATATTTAACAACAAAAACATTGAAGTATTCAAAGAATGAGAAAGGATATCATTGAGCAAATACTAATATAAATCAAAATAAAACAATTGTAAGCTCATTTTTAACAGACATAATATACCTCATCCTCAAAGACTCATTACAGATTATTTCATTTAATATCATTTCCTTACTCACCATCATCAAAAATATGATGAAATAGATTCAGCTACTAAGATGTTATGAGTACCAAAGACAAGAGTTCTTTCTCTCTAAAGCCTGCAATAATTGAACTGAGATTTGTTAATTTATCTTTCTTTTATGAAAGCAGAAGAAAAGTATTTATAACAGCTTGGTCTCCAGTGGGATGTGACATGACCACCCTCTACAAAATTGACTCAAAATCCAGACTGCCTTCTCCCACATCATTGTGTTACCCCCCAGAAAACTTGGTTATTGCTGTAAATCTCATTTTGATTTGTTAGCACACTGTCTGGTGTTTCTTAGACCTACCACAGAGGCATCATAGTTTCTTCTTTCATTAAAACTGTAATTCTTCAGAGGAAAACTTCCCTGGATGATATTCTTATAAAGGACATGGAGATATCTATGACTTATTGAAATGTAGAAATTGTTCTGTGTCATCTAATCACATCAGCAAACACACACACACACACACACCCATCCACACCCCATACACACACTTCTACATCAGACAAAGTATCTGCTATTATGTTTATGTGTCTCCTGAGAACTACTGAAAATGAATTGATGTTTGAAGACTACAGAAATGTGACAACATGATATGAATTGCTTTATTGCATCTGACCTTTGGTGTCAGGCTCTTACTCAGTCTCCAATGTTTGATTTCTTTCTATGTAGGTTCTCTGTTCTATCAACATAATCTCTTTATTTTCCAGACATTGTACCTGGAAGGTTGACGTCTGAACCAGCCTTTAAATATATTTAGTGTTTATGAACTGACCATTCTAAATATAAGGATGTGAACAGCTATGGATTCCTTAATATATTTATTCTTGCTTTTTACACAAAGGCTTTTTTTGTAAATAGCATTTTCTTTCAACTCTTATTTGTATGTTTCTGTTTTTTGCATATCTTTAAAACAGTCTTCTACATTCAAGTTTAGTCTCTTATAATGATTTTTTTTCACTTATCAAGTATCTATTTCATGTCATGCACAATTCCTGACATTAAAAATAAGATTTGAAACCAGGTAACTAGGATCCCTGCTTTAATGAAGCTACTTTAATAGAAATAAAAATATTGACATTAAATTATAGTATGATGGGAATTGAGAGTTGTCTCAGCATCTAAGAGTGTGTACTGCTCCTCCAGAGAACTCAAGTTCAGTTACCAGCAGCTACATCAGGAGCTCACAACTGCTCCAGGGACATTTCTCAAGCCATGGCTGAAACCTATGTTCATGTACACAGACACACACACACACACACACACACACACACACACACAGAGAGAGAGAGAGAGTGTGAGAGAGAGAGAGAGAGAGAGAGAGAGAGAGAGAAGGAGAGAGAGACAGAAGGAGAGAGAGGGGGACAGAGACTTACACACATAATTAAAACAATTTTTTAAAAAAATTAAAAAGTCTATAAAATTATGTAAATTTTATCATTTTTTCCTCTCTAGAGTGTTCAATAAAGTGTGTTGCCAAATGTTACACGAAGATCATATTTATGATCTGTATATCAAATATTCCTCTCAGGCCCATATTATAAATGTTTAGTTCCAGATGGTAGTTCTGTTTCAAGAAGTCTGAGATCTTTGGGAGGTTTGGCTTAATTAGAGGAGATGATTCATCAAGGATGCTTTTGGAAAGCTATCTTATCCTGGACTCTTCTCCTATTCTATGCTTCTTACCCACCATGAGATGAACAAGCCCCTCATAAACACCCCAACACACTGCAAAGATTTTGCCTGCCTTGCCAAGGTCTCAGAAACTTAGGACAAAATAACCTTCCACTAGAATCTCTCAAACTGTAGTCCAAATAAGTCTTCCCTCCCTTAGATTGTTTCTGTCAGGTATTTTGTCACAGTAATAATAAAGTAGCTAGCTAACAAAGCATGTCTTTCAAACAATAGTTCAGGATCAATTCATCTATTAGTTCACAGAATCTTCTTTTATTTTATTTCTATTTTAGCAGACATGCTAGACATGGACAACATCTTAAAATTTTGTCTTTGTCCATAATGTTTCAGAGGCCATTATTTTTTAAGATTCTCTGTATATAACAAATTTAAAGTTTTGAGATTTTCTGATCTCAGCCAGAAATCCAAATACAGCATGTTCTATGAACCAGGCCCTGTTTTAGGATGTTTCTTTAAATTAGTGTTATATGTTTCAAATTAAATATCACAAATAAGCCCATTATTATATTTCAAGAAAAATAGTTGATTTATACATTTGCCTATTTTAAAAATGAAAAACTAAATTAACTAGAATTCAATAATAGTAATAGAAAATCCATAGTTTCTTTTGCCTTTATTAGAGAAAAATGATTACATACATATAAAAACTTTTGCTTCCAACCTATGTATTCCTTTTCATCTGAATATATCACCAATACATGTCACAGAGATATTTATTTCCAAATGTAATTTTAGTAACATTTAATTTTATGGCCACAAATCAATGAATAGATTTTGAAATGTATAAAACCTTACAATTATATTCTTGAATGCATGACAAGCCTGCTGAATTTAACAGAAGGAAAGGCTTTATAGCACGCTCCTGCAAAAAAAAAAAAAAAAAAAAAAAGATCAATGAAATTGATGCAGCTTTGGTGGTCTTAACATCATGCTTCCCTTAATTATTGAATCTGCCCATCAATTCAAAAGGTAAATAGAAACAATAACATCTTATCAGATTGATTATAAATAATAATCCCATTGAATGGTAATTGAATTAAATACATATTTATCAAATACCTATTGTATACCTGGGGAAGAATTGCTACATTTCTTCCATACCATTCTGTGAACGGTCATAAATTTCTGATCTATAAACCATTCAGAAATGCAATGAACAACAGGTGGAGAGGTGTCAGATTTCCCTAAATCACTGGAGCTCAGACATATTAACTAGCTCCTACAACTTAAATTAACCCTTTTCTATTATTCTATATTTTACTGTGAGACTCATGGCTTGATATTTCACATCTTGTGTCTCTGAAGGATGCTGGTGTTTCCCAGACTCTACCTTTCTTTTCTTTTTATCTTTGCTTGGATATCCAATCCAACTCTATTCTGCCTAGCTACTGGGTGAATAAGCTTCTTTATTAATGGTAATAAAACATATTCAAAGCCTACAAAAGAGCATCCCACATTATATCTATAGTGTCTTGTTGACTTAAATTTTTTCATTGCTGCTGAATGATACTGAATTATGGAAGCTGCTAAATTAAAACAACTTCTATGTTTTTTAAAAGTCTTACTTTCAAAATGGAAGTAAAAATATTTTAAGTTGCAGAAGGGGTTCTGTTTTGTTTCCACAGAAAACAAAAGGCAGTGGATTCATTCAAGGTTTCAAGGTTGATAGAGATCAGATTTGATCACTGGAACCACCCCTAAAAATCCTGGCTATAGACATAAAAAATAAACCAAATGAAACTACAAGATAGATAACATATATTTTTAACTACTCAAACATAAAACAAAACATCATCTTTGGCTGACTTGTGTACAATGCACAGGCCATACTTGTTATGTATATTACCTTTAAAAGTTTGTGTGATTTCAGAGCAAGGGAACCAGAAACCAATGAAAATGCATGGCTCATGTGATCTAGTCTCTCAAAGTGTCTTTGTTGCACTTTCTTCAGAGTTTTGTATCCAGAAGAGCTTCAAGACTACTGGATGAGATTGTTCATCCCCAGAGAATATTCTAGTCAGGAATGCAAATAAGCCATGTACTTTCCTATTGCACAGAAACTGGACAACGAATGTTATGGCTAGCTCTTCCAGGACTTGACTGTTATCATAATTTTTCTCCAAAGATGCTATTGGCCCCAGAAAACAGGAAGCAATCGAAAGCACATGATATCCACATTCCCAAGTAGGAGGATGAGTGGTTTTTGGTCTTTCAGGGGGTAATGGATGTTTATCTTTATTTAGGGAGGTTGGTTATAAATTGTTACTGGCCATAGTCAGGGAGAAACTAAATAAAGGAGACTAGATTCCAGGATCTCTTTCTAAAAGGAAAAGGGGAGGAGGAAATGTAGTGAGGAGTTGCGAGCAGGCCTGCTTTTTGTCCCGCCCGGCTCCCGGCTGCCTGGCTAGCTTGTGCCCCGAAATAACAACACACAAACTATATTCATTTAAATACTGCCTAGCCCATTAGTTCCAGCCTCTTACTCACATCTTGATTAACCCATATCTAATAATCTGTGTAGCACCACGAAGTGGTGCCTTACTGGAAAGATTCTAGCGTACATCCATTTTGGGCCAGAGCTTCATAGCGTCTGACTCCCTGAGGAGAGGCACGGTGGTCTGACTAACTTCCCAGCATTCTGTTCTGTCTACTCCACCCACCTAAGGGCCGGCTTATCAAATGAGCCAGGCAGTTTCTTTATTAACCAATGAAATCAACTCAAACAGAAGACCCTCCCACATTAAGGAAATAGTATAGAAATGATTAAACAAATGATTGGATTGTTTAGGTTACTTTTGAATAACCACTACTCTCAAATATTTTTCATTGGTATTGAATTTTGCATACTGATACAAATTTAAAGTTATATTTGTTAGAACATATTGTACATATGTTTCTACTCTGTTTAAAGTATTGTAACTAGAAGTTCATTTAATGATGTAATGTAAATTTCTACTCATTGGAAGTCAGTATTATAAACTATTTAGGATAATAAAGAAATGTATATTAGTAGGTATTCACCTATAACAGTCAAACTTGTAGTCATGTTAGGTATGTTTCAAAGACAGAGATATTTTAGGTAGACAAGTAGTCCTCAAAGACTTTAAAGACCTATAGAATATGGAATTTAAAGTGTTTTAATAATGTAAGGCTTTTCATGTCTATTCCTGGCAGCACGAATTTACTTCAAAAAAGGGTGATGAGCATCAAAGAACCTCTATACGGAGTTTGCTTTCTTTGTGGCAAAAGCTTGCCATTTGGGCAAGAAACTGCCCTTTCCTTAACTTCTGACAGTTTGCTGTCTTAATTGGACAAGCAGGACACAAAAAGGCAAGTACTGATCTTTGCCAAGACAAGGTGAAACAATCTTTCAAGATTCCTGCTTCACCGTAAAGTCTGTCAAAAATAATAGGCCTGTGGGCCAAATATGGATGCCCCAGTGTTATAGATAAACCTTGGGGTGACTGTCTAGGCATCAAGATATCTCTGTAACTTCTTGGTTTTGGAAGTTGCTTGCTCTGTATTTTGTGTTTACTCAGGTGAGATATTCTTCTGGGGTCTTTGGTGGAGTTGAAGACTACATAGTTAGTTATAGTTTTTCTTAGATATGATTGAAGGTACATTATAAACAAAACTTTGGTCTCTCCAAGGTAGGATCAGTAATGGAATATTTTTTCTGAATTTGTCAAATGCAAATGGACTGGATATCATAAATGTAATTCTTATATGATATTTTTACCTGATAATTGTTCTCTTTGCATATAGTTTTATACAAGTCAAGGATCTGACCTTCAATTTCCCCATCTTTAAAATCTAGGAAATACTCCTTGTCTTGAAAAGTTCATGGATGGCTGTGAGAATAATATAAAACTACATCTTGATGATCCAAAGCTGTGATGATCCACACATGTATTCAATATTTTCTTTTTTTTTCTTTTTTTTTCCTCATGGTTTATTTTTTTTTATATTTAAAAATTTCCATCTCCTTCCCTCCTCCTCCCCTCTCCCTCCCCTCCTCCTCCCCCTTCCCTCCCCTTCTTCTCCCCCTTCCCTCCCCTCCCCTCCACCCATACCTCCCCTCCCTCCCTCTCAAGGCCAAGGAGCCATCAGGGTTCCCCACTCTATGCTAAGACCAAGGTCCTCCCAACTTCCCCAGGTCCAGGAAGGTGATCGACCAAGCGGAGAAGGCTCCCACAGAGCCCGTCCATTCAGAAGAATCAGAGCCCAGAGCCATTGTCCTTTGCTTCTCAGTCAGCCCCCGCTGTTGACCACATTCAGAGAGACGGGTTTGGTCGCATGATCCATCAGTCCCATTCCAACTGGAGTTGGTGATCTCCCATTAGTTCTGTCCCACTGTCTCCATGAGTGAACGCACCCCTCTCGTTCCTGACTTTCTCCCTCATGTTCTCGCTCCTTCTGCTCCTCATCAGGACCTTGGGAGCTCAGTCCAGTGCTCCAATGTGGGGCTCAGTCACCTTCCCCATCTGTCGCCAGCTGGAGGTTCCCTTTTCTAATGAGCCACAATCTTATTCTTTGATAGGAATAAATGGGTAGTTTAATTTGGATGAAATAAATTTATAAAAATCTTCTATGATACAACACGGCTTATTTGTTGTTTTTGTGGTCCTGACCAAACTCCATATAAATCTGGAGTTCCTGTCAAGATATAACATTGTTAGGAACTAGGAACTTTAAGAAATATATCTAGAAGAATGTCTTTATATTTAAATCATATGTTCAAGCTTTCATTTTCGTTAAATGAATAAAGATTGGTATTTTACTTTGGCAAATACATTCATGTTATTTAAACACATAAAATTAATGTATCTTATTACTCTAAAAGTTGTAAAAACCTGAATATCTGAAATGTTAGACATACTGGAGTTGTCTGCCCACAAGAATATACATTGCTATTTAATTGTCAACAAATTGTCAAGTTCTATCTTTTTGCTTTTTATCCTGAAATATTGTATGCATAATTTGTTTTCTGTGTTCAATGGAAATAACCACACTCAACATTAATGGTTTTGATGCAAGTGTTACTGACCACTTAAAGTCAAATAAATAAATATTCTTTGAGTTCTATGAAATTCCCTTCATTGCTTATGTCCTTCTTTCCTGTTTTATTCTTTCACTTCTTACTGAAATTTCTTTTATTCCCTCTATCCACATAGGCTCTACCTCTCAACATTGTATGGTTTTCCATAATTAATTTTTTTCTTGTATTTTAAAGATTCTTTTCTCCCCTCAGTGCTTTGTACAGCATGCTCTTGTTTGGGAAATCAGATTTCAATTAAAATGAACTAGTCTCCTGGGAAATGGAGACTTGCTTTTCTCTACTTGGTTTTGTTTCATGACCTTTAAATTATTGTGAATCAAGGACACTTAAATTGGGAGGAAATGAAATTGAATTTTCTCTACAACCATTATCTTAAATCTAACATTCATTCTGCCTCTGTGTTTTTGTTTCTCTGTCTATCTCTGCCTCTGCCTCTCTCCCTTTCTTCTTGCTAATGAGAAGAGGATAGAAAAAGAAAGTAATAGTATGAAACATCTTTAGCCAATAGTACTAAGAAAAACTCAAATGCAAAAGAATAAAATTAGACCCATATCTAGCATCCTGCACACACCCATATACCCACACACAAACACACAATGAACTACAAATGTATCAAAGAATCAATGTCAAACCAAAAAATGTAAAAATTAAAGGCAGTACCCTACAAGACGTAGGTGTAGGAATGGACTTTCTGAATAGGACTCCATTTGCACAGGAATCAAGGCCAACAATTAATGGGACAGCAAAAAACTAAAAAAAATATATATATATATCAAATGTAATAACGAATTGAAGAGGAAGGTCATAGAACGGGAGATGATTACAGCTGATACATGATTAATATACAATGAACTCAAAAACAAAGAATTAAAAATAACAATCCCATTAAAAATAGGATATGAATCTGAACAACGTTTTTAAAGGATAAATAAAATGACTAAAAATTGTTAAAAGTGTCTAACATCTGTGCTGCATAGTTTTATATCAACTTAACACAGGCAAGAGTCATCAGAGATGAGGGAACCTCATCTAAAATCAGAATACAGGCAAGTCTGTGGAGCATTTTCATAATTAGTGATTAATAAGAGAAGTCCCAGTCCATTATGGGTTGTGTCACCTCTGAGCTGTGTAGGTGGGTTTTTTCTGGTCCTCCTAGCAGTTCCCAACACAGAGACATCAATTATAAATGATAGCTCAGGCTTTTTTACTAGCTAACACTTACATTTTAAATTAACACATATTTCTTATCTACCCTCTGCCACATGATGGTACCTTCTTTCACCACTGCATGTTCATCTCCTGCTTCTCTGGCATCTCCCATAACTCCTCAGACTCTGTCCTTCTTCCTTCCAGAATTTTTCTGCTTGAAAATCCTGCGTAGGTATCGACATGTCAACTGTTTATTAACCAATGAGAGTAATACATATTCATATTCATGTTGTATAAAATGATTGTTCCACAACAGGGCTGGAGGTCCTGACTTCTATTAGAAAACTAGCTGAGCAAGCCATGGGGAGGAAGCCAGTAAGCAGCACTTCTCCATGATCTCTGTACCAGTTCCTGCCCCTGGGTTCCTGCCCTGCTTGTGTTCCAGTACTGACATCCTTTGATTATGAACTTCAATGTGGAAGAGAAAGGCAAATAAACACTTTTTCCCCAAGTTGCTTTAACCATGGTGTTTCATCACAGCAATAATAACCCTAATTAAGGTAACATTTTTAATGATTAGAAAAATGCACACTGAAAGTAATTTGAAATTTCAACACATGCCAGTCAGAATGGTTAAGATCAAGAAAACAACTGATAACAAATGGTGCTGAGGATGTTGGAAAAGGGGAATATTCACTGTTGGTGAGATTGTAAACTGACCCAGCTATTCTGAAAATCACTCTGCAGAATTCTTGAAAAGCTAAAAGTAGATCTACCATATGATCCTGCTATTACACTCCTTGATAAATACCCAAAGGATTCTACATCCTGTTCTTCAGATACTTGTTCATCGAATTTCATTGCTGCTCTATTGACATTAGCTTGGAAATAGAAACCATATAAATGTCCTTCAAGTAATTGATGCATAAAGAAAATGTGGTACATATGCAACATGGAAGACTATTTAGCTGTAAAAGATGAAATCATGAACATGTCAGGTAGATGAATAGATCAGGCAAGTATAAGATTAAGCAATGTGACCCAATCTAAAAAACGGCATACTCCCTCTTATTTGTGGATTCTACTCCTGAGTCTTTAGAGTTAAGTATATCTTAAATAATCCTAGAAGTCAGGAAAGTAGAAAGAGACCATTGTATAGAGAGTTGAATAGACTATAGAGACGGAGAAAATATGATTCATGTGCTATGAAGTGAAACATGGGAAAAACATAGATTAACTGGGGAGGAGAAATGAGGGAATACAGAGTTAGGAAGAGGAAGTACAGATAAATATCCCTAAGGATATCTTGAAAAGCTGTCTTTATAAATTTACTTAAAAGTTACTATACAGGGGCTAGAAGGATGGCTCAACAATTAAGAAAATTGATTGCTCTTCCAAATGATCCAGATTTGATTCCCAGTACCCACACTGTATGTGTGCTCACAACTCTGCCTGTACCTTCAGTTCCAAGGGATCCAAAGCCCTCTTCTGGCCTCCTCAAATACCAAGTACACACACAGTACACAGACATTCATATATAAGCAAAACACACAAATAAAATAAAATATATATACTATATATGCTTATATATTCAGAGTTATAATGCCCTCTACCACCTAAAAAGGCATAGAAAAAACAAACAAACCACCTTCTGTCAGGCATGGAAAATCTTTCTTCAGGTTGTTGAACACAGACATTCAAGAGATACATAAAACAAATTAACATTATTATTTACATTATTGGCATGGCTCTTACTTGCTTTCCAGAACTATTGCTAAAGATATCACACATTTGATCATAGCACTTGGAGGAATACAGGTAGAACTTACCTGTAAACTTCCTTCATGAGGATTAACTCTCATAATACCTGAGGTGCCCTGTGAGCTGAACTGCCTAGAGGGAAAGGCAATTAATACTTATCCCTAAGCCTGACAACATAAAAATGACTAATTAGGAAATATATCCTAAGTGACATAATAGTGGCACTTATATGTTGAAGGTAACCATCAGCTGCCTCATTGAACATAAGCCCTGCTTAATAGAAGAGAATTCACACCTAGTACTAGAAATCCTGCTTGCTCTTCCAAAGGCCCTGAATTCAATTCTCAGCAACCACGTGGTGACTCACAACCATCTGTAATGAGGTCTGGTGCCCTCTTGAGGAAGAGATCATCATCTGTCCTCATCAACTTAGACCATGAAACCCACTATGGACAAGTTCAACAGAACCTCCATAAATGGGCTACTTGTGCATGCTTCAGCATTGCCAGGGTATAAATTTCATTCATTCAAATTTCACTAGAAATCCTAGTTAACTATCTACAGTCACAGATCCTGGAGGAAAACCTACTGCTACCACTTTACTAAAACAGTGTAATTCCCAATTGCTTGTAAGTATCTATCCTTGTATACATGAGTAAGTATAAGGCTCATCATCAAATATGCCATTTTTAAACATGCAGAGAACACCACAGGAATTCAAAACTGGTCAAAATAAGGATAATAATTGGCTGTAGTATATACAGACCCAAAGGATACATCTACAGCACAACTTCTACACCCAAGGCTTAGGAAATATCACAGAACGGGGATCAGAAAGATTTTAACAAGTAGATAACCATGATAACTGGTATGAAAGATTATCTTTTATACATGACAGGTATGATACACCCATCTAATCTCAACAATGTGGTGGCTGAAACAGGACCTGCACAATGATATTGACAATAGTTACACTGCTACATACTGTGAGGTCATGATATAGGGATGGATTTTCTGATGTAGGGCTATAGAGCAGACATCAGAAGTTCTCATGTTATCACTTCACACAATCCCTCCTTGGCAGGACCCAGCATTCTAGCACAGGACAATACAGCCTCAAATCTAATTTTTTTTCTGAATAAATTTCACTAACTGTTGTGACACAAACATTTTTGGGGAGACACAACACACACACACACACAGAGAGAGAGAGAGAGAGAGAGAGAGAGAGAGAGAGAGAGAGAGAGAGAGTCCAATGAACCCCAGGAATGGAATTAATCCCTGGAATTATCCCAGGAATAATTACAAATGGCCCACAAAAGTAATTATTGTGCCAAAGACCAACTTGGTGAACCAATGAGATTTTATTGGGAATACTAACAGAAATAAGTCTGAGAGGTTACTTACAATATTAGGGATGACTCAAAACCAGCTGCATTGCTGAAAAACCCACTTTGGTACCAAAGGTTACTTATGAAATCTGTAACATTAGAACTCTCTCCACAGCTTATAGGAGCTTAATGGCTTGACATGTAGTCAGACTCCTGCTAATTGTTAAAGCTCTTTCTATAAATTTGGGGGACCTTCAAGAATCTTCCCAGTTTTCACTTTTCTAGACATGCAAGAATATGTTTACTTCTGAAAGGGAAGGTTGTAATTTTGAGGAAACCACCATACAATACTAACCAAGTATTATCTTTCATAGTGTGACAAGACAAGGCAGTGCAGGGATTCTTCTATCTTGCAGTCTTGCTGAGGCCATTTAGGTTAGCTAGAATTTGATCTCCTTAATGGAGAAACTCGTGGAAAATTACCTAACTCTATTCTAAGAATCCAGGGTCAAGATGCTCCAGCTATCATAGATTCTGCTAATCTGCTTGCTTGTGCATGCATAGCAAGATACCAGGGTGTAGGTTTGCCTTTGAAAGTCCCTTGTCCTAAATATTTGGGGCTAAACCTGGGTCCCCAAACACCTGAATATTTCCCTGGATTACTGTAACAAAGAGTATCAATTTGCTACACTGTGTCTGAGTGATCATCTCTGGTGGGTACCCCATAATAACAGCATAAGTGAATTTTAATATTATTTTTAAAATAGCACAAATTAATTTGTGGAGCTTATATATCTTCTTAGATATGCAAAATTCTCAGATAAATATGAACGTTTGGAAGTATTTGGGTTCAAATATCTGGTAAACATATTCAGAAACCCGAGAACAGCAGAAATATTTTTAAAACCATGAGAGTCAAAACTAACAGACATCTTTGTTTTTGTTTCTTCAGAAAAAAACAAGCAAGTTATCTCTTTAATATTTCTTCTAAGTAACCGAAGACTTTGATATTTGGGCTTTCAAAGCACAACTTATTGTATGTGGTTTTGTTGAAATGGATTCTGGTTCAATCACATCTAGCAGTGTTTTTCCTTTTCTTTCTGTGAAAACTGCACATACTCCTCTAAAGATATGCTTTATTCCACCCATGTGCCAGAGTCAATCCTTTAGTTTGAAGGAATATTTAAGCACTAAATTTGTCTCACCAAACCCTTCAATCCCACTGCTCTGCCCAATGTAAGATGACACAACAATGACATGAACTGAAAGTTCTAATCCATCGAAACTTCCCCTTGCTGTGACTTACTGTCTCTGTCACTTTGATGCTGATATGCTGTAGATGAAATCCATAAATTCAATCCTAAATTTCAGACATCTGGATTTGTCAGTTTAATTTGGGAATCACCTTAGTTAAAACCTGACTTACTGTATTTGTGCAAAAAGAAATGGGAAGGACTGAGGGAAAGACATTTCCTTTCTGCAATAAATATTATCAGAGTTCTGTGGTGAGAAAATCAGTGCATACAGAACAGTACATCTCTAAACAGTAAGCTGGAGGTGCAGACTGGCAAAATAAGCCCTTCAAAGCTCATGCGCTTACTGCTATTCACCTGCAGATCTTTCCACAATGAAGTTGAGTGAGCCCATTAAGCTTATGCAACACAAGCTTAAAGGTGAAATGGAAAACTCGTAAAAAAATAAACCATTTAAGTTTCTAAATCAAGGCTGTGCATTATGTGCTGAAAGTTAAATATGCCAGTAATGCCAACTGCATTTGTACAATACTCATAATCACATTCACATTTCAAAGGGAAACATTTAAAAGTGCATTTCCTTCCCTAGAAGTGAACCCTCCATCCAAATCAGTATTCTAGCTTTGCTCTGGGAGAAGTGAAGGGAGAGTAGCAGTCAGGGAGTGTTCTTTGCTTTGCAAGTGCTGTCTTCAATTCTTATAAATCCTTAATCCAGCCCTTGATAGGCAGGTGGAGAAGAAATTGATTTTTTCAGATGTTTTGCTCTAATAAAAATACAGAATGTAAGAAATGTAAGCATCTTCACTTATTTTCAGAGATATGGGACCTTATTTATTTCAGTATCCAATTTAGGGCAAGGAAAACAGTTAAAGAACATCCATCAGAAATAGTAAGGGGGTGTTAAAACATGTGTACTGATGACAAACTCAAACTCACTGACAACTGCTAGCTTATTGCATGGCCTGAGTCCTGTGAGTTCTTATTTTGTTTTCAGTGAGCACGGTTACTGATGAACACTGAGACTTAAATTGAACCTGAATCCACCAAACTTTGAACACCTAGTGTCATACCTAGTGCAAGAATGTTGGAGTCTGTGGCCAAGGGAAACTGGGGGAAATGCTAGTGAGACAATTATGAGATTCCAGAAGCATCATCACAAATAGATATTTTCTTAGACTTCTTTTGCTACACTGTGCCTTTCTGAAGGAGAAGGTCTCCCAAGCTTTTGTCTCTTAAAGGGGGAATTTCCTCTTTGGTCTACACCACCACTTTTATCATTGTGTATAGGATAATGACCTATGTACTTCATGGTAATGAATCTGAATATTGACTTTTGTGACCCAGACACTCACGACAAACAGCAGCAGTCATTGTGCCATGAGGACTCGGGGCAAATGAAGCCATCTGACAGACTGAATTAGGATTTCGGCTGTGGATTTTATTTTCCAGATGTGTTTTAATATTTATGCTTCAGGTTTTCCTCTTCGAAAATAGAAGATTGTAATCCTGATGAAGGCTGGATATGGAAAGCGTTCCTTGTAGCAGATCCATACAAGTACAAAGATGGTCCTGCCCATTGAGACTGGCAGCCAAAGGCGTGACAAAAAAATCTGTGTGAGGGGACTTTGGCATGCAACAAAGTCCAGGAAATTACTCCAAACCTCACTTTTGTAATGGTCTCTAAATTTTCAGCAACTGAAAACCACACTGCAGCAGCCAATTGGTAATAAATTTAAAATACCAGAAGATGATTTCAGAGAAAGAAATTGCAGCGATGGAACAACATATTTCTAAGATCAATGGGACATATCTGTCTTCCCGGAATAGGATACACTTCTGGAAAATAAAGTAATGATCTGAGAAGGCAGAGCAGAAACTCTTTTTAATATCTTTCTCCTACTCTTTCTTAAAGCAATGGGATGAGAGTTAAGTTTTGTAGATTTCTTGGAGGTTTCAGATGGAAACTAAAAAGAATAGCATTTATAATTCACATATTGCTGTCTCTCAAATCTTTTGATTTTATAAAAAAGCATAGCATTCATATCTACTTAATGTACTATATTTATAAAACGCATTGGAAAAGTTCCCATTACAATGGTTTGTGCATCAGTATGTTCAATAGACAAGAATTAACACATACAAAGAAAAGACATCTCATTTTCCCAATGTGAGTAAAATTAACATTGCCAGACACCATCAAAGATCAATACACCAATGATTTAACAGTAAGGAAAGCAAGCTGAATTGAAAGTCAAGAAGCCTTTTGATAAAATACTATAATTTTCTGCTTTACTCTGAATATTTCAATCACATAAGTTGAAAAACATAGAATGTTTTCATTTTTCCTGTCTTTTTCACGAAAAGAAATTTGAAAAACTCAACGGTTGTTAAGCTCTTTACAGATTAATTCAGCATGTGTCTGTGCCAAAGTTTAAACGTAGTCATATAGATTTCCCAGTTTAAGCTAATTCTGTACAATAGCAAGCAAGTGTGCTATGAGTGCTAGCTATGTCCATTAGTACAGTATGTCATGCACTCACTCTACAAGCATTTAACTAGTATTTAATTACAGCATGGCACCACAGCAGAGAAAAGTGACAAGGGAAAGTAAGTCATGTCTCTCTCACAGTCTACTAGTAAGAAAGAGGCTATAGGCAACATTTGCTTTCGTGATTCATTCCAATCTGATGAAATTAAGCTTTTGAGGATCAGATTTGACCCCGGAGAATATAAAGTAGAATCATTGATCAAAGACCACCTTGAGAAATTCATTACTAAGTAAAATGTTCTCCACACTAGGTTTTGAAATTTGAAGAAAAATAGAATGAGCCCCATACAACTTGAGCAAATTCTCTGAGCAAAGAGCAAGCACAGCCAATACTGATCCACCTAATCCCAGGATTACAGGCAATCCCAAGAGAAAAGGAAGATTTGTTTTAAGTGGGATTTTGATACATGAGAATGGCCTGCAGTCCTGTGGGTTCCTTTAGAGAACCCTTTTCTTTGTACAGAGGAATTTCCTATGCCTTTGCTGAAATAGATTTATTACCTATTTGAATACTCCAGGTGGTGATATCAGATGCAGAGAATATAGAAATTTGACCACAAAATTCTTTTAATGCATTTTCACTTTTTCCAACCTGTTGTGCTCTGCATGTAGTTACACATTTGGGAAAATAGAGTCAGTGAATGAACTGTTGTAGTGCCTTTACAGAGTGCTTATCTGATACTATTCAAAAAATGGAAACTGCTCAGCTCCATAAGATAAGGGCAATCTAACCTTGCCTGTGGTGCTACATATCTTATTTAGAAAATGTACAATCCTTGTATTGTAGAGAATTAGCCCCCAAAATGTGAATTTCCGTTAAAAGGCTCTTACCATTCAAATTTCCATTTGCAAAAGCAATTTGGGTGCATGGAGAGTTGTATTATGATATGTAAACCTGGTACGTATCATTTAAAATGTAAAGTGAAAGCTTAATATTTCTTTGAAGATTGCATGAGAGTTTAAAAAGAATTATAAAGGTTAGAAAGAATGAGGTATTACCTGCACTGAGAAAGAAAAAAAGGTTACTGCCAGTTTAATAGTTTAAAGTTATCAAATTCATTTTGTCTAAAAAATAGTATGTAATTCATTTTAAGTAATTAAGCATAAATTATAACATGGGGATTAATATCTTCTGGTGATTTAACTCTGTTATGGAAATGATTGTTAATTCTCCACTGCTGATTTTTATGATCCTTTCTTTTGCCTCTTTTTATCTGTTTCTTTTTTCTGGGCTGGTATTTGTTAACAATTGCCTATAATATTAATATATTAATTTGGCTTTCCAGACACTGGTTTTAAACCTGCTTTCTGTATGTCTTAGTTAATTTTTATTTCTGTGAGAGATACCATGACAGATATAACTTATAAAAGAGCTTATTGATGGCATACAGTTTCAAAGGGTGAATAAATCTCCATCATGGTGGTGAGCATGGCAGCAGACAGGCAAGCATGACACTGGTGTAGTAGCTGGGAACTTATATGTTGAGACAACAACCATGAGGAAGAAAGAAAGAGCTATCTGGGAATAGTGTAGGCTTTTGAAACCTCAAAGCCCACCTCCAGTGGCACACCTCTTCCAACAAGACTAGGGCACCTCCAAGAAGACCACACCTCCTAAACCTTCCCAGACTGTTCCACAAACTGGTAACCAAGAATTCAAACGTATGAGCCTATGGCAGATATTCTCATTAAAACCACTTTAGCTTAGGGCCCTGTAACAAAAGTGTGTGAGGCCTGTTGGTTCCCATCTGGCCTAATCTCCATTTGCTTCATTCTGGCTCCAAGATTACTCTGACTAAAACATGCAGGTCCTGTGCTAAAATACCTGGGTCACTTACTTAAACTATAGTAATAGTTGTTGACAATGCCCAAATGTGTCAATCTTAAGACTATTTGAATTTTGACAGATATCTCATAGCAGTACAGTATTTTAATAAAATAATAATAGTAACAGTTTATTTTGAACTTAGTAAAGGTCAAACAATGCAACAACCATTTCATATATCCTAACTGGAATCTTTATAATACAGTTCAGAAATGAAAAAAAAAAGAGTTTCAAAGAGTCTGTAAAAGGTGTCGTAAAGGATGAGGATAGTGAGAAGCATGCTAGGATTCAAACAGAGGTCTTTTTGTCTCTTATATTCATTCATGAAACCTAATAAAATTTGATGCTATATGGCAATGTGGAATGAAAGGAGTTTCTAGAGACAGGAGAGGGAAAAACAGAAGTTCTACTGCTTGGGATACCATGGAAAAGGTACTACCTCTGTCTTCAAATACGAATAAGGTTGAATTGAGATGATAAGATGGTTGAGGTAAAGGATATAATTCTTTCAAAAGGGTTTATTTTTCATTTAGAGTTTGAAAAAGAAAGTTACCACCCAAACTGTTACAGACAAATATATGCATAATGTTTAAAAAGTATTTTTATTTTCATTTTAAACTTATTTTATGTGTATTTATATTTTGTCTGCATGAACATCTATGTAACACATGCATGCCTGGTACCCACAGAAACCATAGAGTGTGTTAGATCTCCTAGACCTGTAGTTGCTAACAGTTGTGAACTACCATGTAGGTACTTGGAGTTGAACCTCAGTCCTCTGGAAGAACAGTCAGTGCTCTTAAATGCTGAGCCATATCTTCCGGCCCTGTGTAGACCAAGGTTTCTGTCCCACCCAGACCCATAGCTGTTCAGCCCCAAAGAAACACACAGAGGTCTATATTAATTATAAACCGGTTGGCCTATTATCTCAGGCTTTCTATAACTCTTATAACTTATATTAGCCCATAATCCTTGTCCATCTTAGCCATGTGGCTTGGTACCTTTCATCAACAAGATATTCTCATCTTGCTTCCCCTGTATATGGGTGACAACAGTAGACTGCATCCTTCCTCTTCCCAGAATTCTCTTGTTCTCATTGTCCCACCTCTACTTCCTTCATGTTTGCCCCACCTATACTTCCTGCCTGGCTACTGGCCAATCAGCATTTTATTAAAATAATACAAATGACAGGATAAAAGACCATTGTCCCACAGCACTTCCCCCATTTTATTTTCAAAGCAAGAACTCTGAATCTAATATTTTTGTTTAGCTTTTAGTCCAGACAATTATACATAGCATATTGTAACCAACACTTTAAAAAAACATCCATAATCCATTTTTTGGGAATGTGGGCAAAGTTTTGAAGAATACTTCCTGCAGACTGGAGGTGCTGATAATCTTTCGGGGACCTAAAAATATTTAGAATTATGATCACGTCCTGACTGGAGTATTCTGTGAGGCTTGATCATCTCAGCCAGCAGTCTTGAAACTGTTCTGAACGTAGAACTCAAAGGAAACTCCAACAGAGGTCCTCTGAAATGTTGGATCATCTAGGCCATCTACCCCATCAGAGATTCTTCCAGGGGGTCTTCCTTGATCAATTCTTCACCCAGAATGAATCCGAAGCCTCTCATTTCCCATGGAAACAAAAGCAAAACCTCTTCTCCAATGTAATATATTTATTGACTCAAATTTTGAAGTCAAAGCATTTTCAAAATATGTGTTATATTAATCCAGCAGCATTTGTAATCAAATGTCTTTTAGCAGCTTTTGCTACTTTCTCAGCCATCAAACAATTTAAAGGCAACACAACAGTACCCAGACTCTCTGTGTAGTTTGCATCTTTACATGGTTATATTTTAAACTCTATTTTTTATATTTTTATTTTGAATTTTTGAATTTTTGAGACATGGTTTCTCTGTGTATCTTTGGCTGTGCTGGAATTCACTCTGTAGACCAGGCTGTCCTTGAACTCACAGAGATTTACCTGCCTCTGCCTCCCAAGTGTTGGGATTAAAGGTGTTTGCCACCACATCCAACTACTCTCTTTCTTTTTTATTTTAAGGTCGTTATCCTTTTTCTTTTTTCCCAAGCCTACACATATTTTTAACATACTTTAAACTGTTTATAGGGTTTATTTTTCATCTGAATGTATCTTTACTGTATACTTATCTTTTTCCGAGCACATGAGTCTTTAATTTGCTATGCAATAAGGATAGGATTAAAGTCCTGTCTTTGGTGACTAGATCCACCCCATTCCTTAGCTTTCTGAGTGTCTAACCTTAGGGTTGGAGCCATGTTTATTGGCACAACTTTATGGAGTTTCAAGGTCCATGCCAATACCAAGAAGCATGCTGTTGGCTATTCATAAACACCATTTATGTGTTTGCTAGAAGGTCCTCTTTAAAAAGATACAAGTTTTTTGCAGCTAAAGCTGAGTCAGGAGCCTCCCTTAAGGGAGCTTTAGCCTGCCACCTGCAAGCGGAGCCAATCTGAAAAAAATGTTGCTAAACTTTGTTTTATAGTGTTAAGAACTCCTTTCCAAGCTTTCTCAGTTTCTACATGGATTTAGTCAGCCTCACATTGGGCACCAATTTTTAGTAGGAGGTTGCTTATTTGTTCCCTGCTGCTCAGCCCCGAAATATTGTCCCACAGCAACTCTGCATAATTTTTTGCCAATGTACTGCTTCATCTGACATTATTCTAATAAACTTTATCCTCCAGTACACTGAACTACATGTCTAACACAAAATTTGTAGTTTATCATATAAATATACCTATTTAATATTTAGCTTTTCCCCATTATTTCTTTATCATATACATTTTAATAAAAATAAGGATTTATACACATGTGTTCTAAAGTATAAATGGGGCTTCATTCTATATATTGAATTAGTATTATTCCAAAACAAATCTAGCATTTTACTGAAGGTTCCAATGTTCACCTACTACCAAATACTATATTTCCTCTAACTAATTTCAACTTTAGTTGGTCTTATTTAGGACAATGGTATAGCTGTCTATTTAAGAGTCATCATGCTCTCCTCACCCCTTCATTTTTCTCCTCTTCTGCTTCCAACCTCCCTCCCCCCACCTGATGCTTCCAAGTTTGTCAGGTAATCTTGTCTGTTTCAACTTTCCAGGTGGATCTACATGTTTTTTCTTAGGATTCACCTCATTACTTACCTTCTCTAAGATCATGAACTATAGACTCTATATCCTTTGTTTATAGCTAGTATCCATTTATGAGTGAGTATACACCATATTCATCTTTTTGGATCATGATAGTGTTTTCTAATTTCATCCATTTGCATGCAAAATTTAAGATGTCATTGTTTTTACCACTGAGTAGTACTCTAATGTGTAAATGTGCAGCATTTTATTTATCCAATCTTTCGTTGAGGGACATCTAGGTTGTTTACAGGTACTGGCTATTACTAATAATGCTGCTATGAACACAGTTGAACAAATGCCTTTGTAGTATGATTAAGCATAGTCAAGATGGAGGAAGGGCAAAGATGAGAGCAAGGAAAGAGATATCTTGATTGAGGGAGCCAATATAGGGTCAGCAAGAGACCTGGCTATAGAGAAATTCCCAGGAATCCACAAGGATGACCCCAGCTAAGATTCTAAGTAATAGAGGAGAGGGGGGGCAGATCTTAACTTGCCCTGTAGTCAGACTGATGAATATTTTAAATATCACCAAGGAACCTTCATCTAGCATCTGATGGAAACAGAGACAGAGACCTTCATCAGAGCACTGGACTGAGCTCCCAAAGTCCAGTTAAAGAGTGGGAACAATGAGAATATGAGCAAAATGGTTAAGACCATAATGGGTACACCCACTGAAACAATCTATCTGAGCTAATGGGAGCTCAACAACTCCAGCTGGACTGGGAAAGAACAAGCATAGGACCAAACTAGTCCCTCTGAATGTGGTTGACAGTTGCATGACTGGGGCAGACTGCAGGGCCACTGGCAGTGGCACCAGGATTTATCCCTACTGTGTACTGGCTTTTTTTTTTGGAACCTGTTCTCTTTGGATGGATACCTTGCTCAGCCTAGATGTAGTAGGGAGGGCCTTGGACCTTCCACAAAGCAATATGGCTTACCCTCTGAGGAGTGGATGGTGAGAGTGGTAGGGGTGGGGTAAGTGGAGTAATGGGAGGAAGGAATGGAGGAAGAACAGGGATTGATATTTATAATGAAGAAAGATAGTTTGTTTTCTTTAAAAAATAAATTTAAAAATGAAAAAAATAGACATCATAGAAAAGTTCCCATTCTATCTTGCATTTGAATTGACTTGAATGTTTGTGTTTGGGATTTATTCTATTACAAAGATATCAGATGCTACCAAAATGTATATGTGAGTGAAGAAAGAAGAAAAATCACAGGACAATAAGTATCTAGTCATCTATAATGAGAAGTTGAAACTCAAAAATAGTATGAAAGAGGGTTGTAATTATGACACTAAAACTGAGCTTGACAGACATCAACTAACAGAATGATTCAACATCAAAGTCACTTTTAACACCAATGAACACTTGCTAGATTTCCAGCTTTATGCTGATTTATCAGGATTTACAAGTGAAAGTTGTGGTACAGTTTGAATGGAGTAGGTAAACAACAGAAAAATAGAAGAAGGAAAAGAAACACGTAACAAATGTCAGACTAGAGCTGTGCACAAAGAGCTTTGGGAAACACAAACAAAAGCTGCTTACCTACGTAGCCTTAGGTAAAGGTGAGCATTGTGATGGGAATAGAACACAGAGCATGGAATTTCAGGCTGGAGAAGAGTCTGAGGAAAAGGTCACCACGGAGCATGATGGCAGTTTACTCAAAGGGGTAGGTAAATGAGATCCAGTTACTTTGAGACTTATCCATGCCTACACTCTAAGAAACAAACAGAGACAAGAAGACATGGAGACAGAGGCCGTGATTCAGATCAGACTACAGATCATGAATGATCTTGTAATTTTGTTACTAAAGAGAGCCAAACAAGGATTTTTATTACAAGAAGGAAACTCTGTCTTTAGAAATACTATGCCATTGAGACTGGGGGAAGGGGCTTGGAGAAAGAGGAATAAAAAGAGAGAAAGGAGATGGCAAGAAACTGACAGAAAAAAGAGATGAAGGAAAGGTAAATCATTGATGGTGTAAACTGTTAGGGATAGTATTACTAGCAATGAAGAACAGAAAACAACAGAAAACTGAAATAGCTTTCATTTTTTCTTAAAGTAGATCAAAGTTGTACTCAGTTTCTGCTATTAGCTACATCATCACTTGCTTCCAGGTGCTTTTTCACCATCATCTATGAGACATGTACATCCCTTGAAAGTGCTCAGCAGGCACACACAGCTCACTCTCTTGCCTCTTGCTTGCCCATCTCTTGTCTTTCTTGCTTCTCTTGCCTCTCCCTCTTGTTTCTTCCCTGTTCTGTCTCTCTGTTTGTCTGCCTACCTTCTTGCTTCTTTCATGTACCACTCTGACAGGGCCTTGGGCGTTTTTGCTCTCTTCCTCTAAGCTCTTCTGATAAACCTCTTGCTATTGTACATGGTGTTTTCTTAGTGGCATACCTTGGCAGGACCTCAAAGCAACCCACTTTGTTTTCCTTTCCTTTGCATTACATACTCAATTTCTCAAAAGTAGTCCCAAACACTATACTGAGAATTAAGGATATTCATTTCCTTTCCTAGAGCTCACTGTCCACTACAGGTGACTGACATTAACCAGAATCAACCAAAATGTATATTCATTAAACATGGTAAGTTTTATTAAGGAAATATTTACATACACCATGAGAACACATAATGAAGATGTGTGAGGATGTTGTTTGTTTACAAGGAATCAAAATCTGTTAGTTTAACAAAAGCACAGATAAAGTATTGAAAGAATAAAGGAAATTTCCTATAAACCAGTTGTCTGAGAAATAAGAAGCAGGGGGGTTTCAGAAATAAAAGAATCGGGAAAAATTAGATAGGATCTGCAAAGGAATTGGCTCAATTTCCTGCTGCTGCAATGCCACTACCATGGCATTTGCACACAGTACCATGCAAAAAAGTCAGTGTAGTCTATTGAAGATCACATTCCCATTATTTGGTTAGAGAAAAGGAAATAGCCTTCATTGATAGCCCTATCTGCACTTTATTGTGAATAGAACTTCACTCAAAGTAAATAAAATACAATGTTGTATTTCCAAGAAGCAGAATTACTTGGTGCTGGTCAAAAAGCAAAACAAAACAAAAATACAAGATCCAAAACAAAATAGAGACTTCTTCTAACAAAAAATGTCATTAACATTATGGAAATTACTGTAATAACGTATGAAGAATAATGAGGAATTTGCTGAAGAAAATCTGGGCAGGTGCGATCAAGGGGAGGCATCTTAGGCATAGAGAATACATAGAATATATTGAAAAGAAAATCTAATTAAGGACAAACCTCCTTAAAAAGTTGACCTTTGGTGAGTCATATTGGTTCACATCTGTAATCTTAGCACTTACAAAATAGACACAAGAGGATCAAGAGTTCCAACCATACTTTGTATTATGAAAACAGTTCAAGATATCTTGGGCTCATCAGACCTTGTCATTAAAAAAATGAAAACAACTTGACCATTTGATGGCATGCAGTTATTATTCACCAGGAATCAACTATGTTAACAGCACTATCAGAAATAGTTGTAAGCTTTGCAATAAAGTGCCTAGTCTATGACAATGGAAAGAATTATGAACACCCTCCCTTTTCAAATACTTGCATATAGCCCAGAGGAAAATTTAGGTGAGGGACACTGCTCTGTAGAGTAATGGCAGATATCTATCATCCTTGTCATCACTTAGCAGAGTATTTCCTAGAATTGGGGATTATTGTAAATTGTGAGGCAGTAGGGAATTTCTGCTTGTTACCTGTTGTTACACTCGGAAAGTAGATATCCAGAAACATGGTGGCACATCAGAAATGGATTCATTCCTAGTTTCACACTTTTGAACTCTATAGGTTTGCTTTGGAAATTTAGACCATTCTGGGTACCAAGCCAGGTCACCTCTATCATATACCGTGTAGTGTTGAACAATGCAGTGTACATTTTCTCTTCTTAGGGTCCTTTACTTATGAAGATGAAGCTAACACATACTCTGCAGAAGCCACTCAAAATTAATTTTGTCTTCATTTTATGGAAAAGAGGGAAAGACTCAGCCAGGCGGCGGTGGCGCACGCCTTTAATCCCAGCACTCGGGAGGCAGAGGCAGGCGGATCTCTGAGTTTGAGGCCAGCCTGGTCTACAAGAGCTAGTTCCAGGACAGTCTCCAGAAACTACAGGGAAACCCTGTCTCGAAAAACCAAAAAAAAAAAAAAAGAGGGAAAGACTCAGCAAAGGAATGTCACTAGTTGAATATCACACACTTATTTGGTGAGGATTGGGCTTAGAACTCGGGTCTGTGCATCTTGGAAAACTTAGATGTTTATGGCATACCTATGTATTGAACAAGACTCTTATTAAAATTATTAAAAGCAAAAACATGGAGCGCAAGAGAGCGTTCAGAAATTAAGCTACTGTATCTTCTCCCAGAAGACCTGGCTTGAGTCCCATAGTGATTCACAATCATCCATAACTCCAGTCCCAGGGGAATCTGACAAGCTCTTCTGGCCTTTGTGGGCACCAAGCTGCATGTGAAGCACAAATATGTATGTAGTCAAAACACTCATATGCATAAAACAAAACAAATACTTTTAAAAGTAAAAAATAAACATCACTGATACTCTGCTACATGTAATACAAAGAAAGCATTTTATGGAGAGTAGAAAAAAAGATTTTGACTCGAAACATATTAGCTAGGTGATTTTAACAGTCATTTTATTATTCTGAAATTCTTTTTTCTCATTTGCTATATGTATATAATAATGCTTGCCTAACTCCTTTCAGGGTTACTGTAAATATCAAAAGAAGAGAATATACATTAGGACATTTGGCATTCCATAGAGTGAAACATAAATATGCAACATGGCTATTATAAATTGGATGCTGAAAAAATGGAAATTGAACCTATGAGATGATATATATCTAACTCATGTTCAGTGGGTCATGTTCTGTCTAAGGGGACCGATGAACTTCAAGATACTCTTAACTTTGCACCCCAACTTTCTTTTCTCTGGAAACACTAGATGTCATATGCTAGCTGAAAATATTTAATCTTTAATTAAGCACTACCTAGAGTGTTCTGGTATGGTAATAAATGTGTATTTCTTTATAATTAACTCTACTCCCAGATGACCACCTTGTTAAAACTGAACAAAAAAAGTCATTATTTAAACTGTTATGTTGGGAAAATAGTAGAAAAAAATAATTCTATTTTGATCTTCATTTGAAAGGGCAAGGAACATTTCTCAAGGTCATCAAACAACTTAGAAACATAAAAATTGCCCTTTCCTATTGTTTCCACCATTAACTGCACTGACCTTGATGTTTCTCCTAATGTCAATATTCTAACTGCTCTTTAAAGAAAAGAGAATCAGATAACAAGTCAATAAATCCATTGCCTCAGCCAGAGTCCCCAGGTACTCAGAGAGGATGCACTGGCTTTCTCTCACCTTTTATGGCTATTTCTCCTTTATATCATGCCATTGTTTTTTATCCTTGTTATCAATAAATCATTATTACCATCATCTTCTTCCTGATCAGAGTTAGTGATGGGATTCTTTGAAAATTTATTATCTCCCTGATCTGATGTGTGCTACATTACATGTCTTTTCTCAAACCTTACGATAGCCACAAGAGGTAATTGCTAAGAGTTTTGAAGGCAACCAATATGAGTCTCATGAATGTCTGTATCTCCCACAGTGCTTTAGATGAAAGTAGCAGTATTAGGTCCCTCTAAATATTGCTGAAATGATTCTTTGAAATACTATGCTATAAAATATCCAGCACCATTTGTGACATATAAAGCATCCTCAGTAAATGACACTTATAATTCACTTATAATGCATGTTTGTAAAAGCTTATACTAGACAGAAACTAACACAACCTGGGAATAGGTAGGAATTAAAAATAATGTTAATGTGTTTCATCTCCTAATAATATAGGATTAAAGTTAATTTTAACCAGTTTCTGATGTGGGATTCCTATCTGTATGCTGTGATTACCATTAATGAATAAATAAACTGCTTTGGACCTATAGCAGGAGAGAACTTAGCTAGGAGAGGAAAACTAATTTGAATGCTGGGATGAAGAAGGTGAGTCTGTATGAAGCTTTATAGCCTTGGAGACAGACGCTCGGGACAGAACTGTAGCCAGTAATTGACAGCCACATGGCGATACACAGATTAAGGTAGATGGGTTAAATTAAGCTATAAGTGTTAGCCAATAAGAAGCTAGAGCTAATGGCCCAAGCAGTGTTTTAAATAATATAGTTTCTGTTTAAATAATATAAATTATTTTGGGAGTCTGGACATCTGGGAAACGAACAAGTGCCCTTATTACAACAAGTTTCATCTCTAAGTAATAATCCCGGATGCATTTGACTCTCAGGAAATTTTACTTAACAGGGCTTCAACATTTTTCTAGAGATTTCCTTTGAACTCAAACTGAAATCTACATCCTTCATTCTCCATGATAACTAATGCAATTCTCTCGAAGAAGTTCAATTTTGGAACAGTTGCATATTTTAGAATTATCATTGATACCACAAAACAATTTGTCAGTGAAATATGGAGATAAAGTTATGCAGTCTGTTGCCCTGTAAGTATTATGTATGTGCATTCATTTGTCCACACATGCATACACATATAAATGTACATAAACCAAGAAGTCTGAGAAATGCATATATGTACTCAGAGCCAAAAGACTAGTTAATATACACTAAAACACTAAGATTGGATTATAGATTAATTTTATCCCTTGCTTTTTAAAGAAATACATGAATATTTGATATGTGTTGCATGCATCTATCTTCTGTCGATTAATCTATGTTTTTTGGTGAGATTAGGAATAAAACCTAGTGCTTTGATAACGGTAGGCAAGTTCTCTACCAATGAGGCACATTCCTTGTTCTAAATTTAAGATATCTGTTTTCATCTCAAGGAAAGGAGAAGGTAATAAATGCAGGGATAAATAGTAAGTTATGCATAGCTTTCAGGGTCACTACAACAGACCCTACATTTTTCAAGAACCTTCCCTTGTGTCTTCAGTCATAAGAAGGTTACATTTGAGTAAATTCTGAACTTTCCTGCCACCTCTTTGTAAAACCATGTTCTTAAAAATAGATATCTTTCAAATGTAGCAGGTGAGAAAACCTAATTTACACTCAAGATTAAGACCATAATCATGATAATAGCAGTAGCTTAACATTTATTGATGGTTTGTAATGTTCCAGATAATTCTACTCTCTCTGAATCTATTTTTAATCCGTATAATAACTTTGAGTTAAATTATCTTTGTTTAATAAATACTAAGCATCTTTCCTGTAATAGGTAGCATTCAAAAGCCTTTTAGTGAATGAGAAAAGAAACAACTGTACCATGTAAGCTTACATTGCAAACGCAGAAGACAAACAATATCTCTATCGTCCAAATATGGAAACAGGCAAAGATAGGTCAGGCAGTTTACTTCATATCACAGCTGTCTTGGGACTAGGATTTGAATGCAATATCCCATTTCTAATGTTGGCACTCCCATTTTATTGAAAGTGATCACAAAAGTCCCAGTGGAAAGATTATGCAAAGACAGTTGTAATGAGTAATTACTGAAGTGAACCCTGAACTTGTATGCTATACATAAAGGAATTCCTTTAAGTCATTTCTGTTGAAAATGTTGGCTCTGGGATGAAATGCCATTTGTTAAATACTCTTACTATATATATAAAATATTTCTAAATCAGAAATCCCAGTTAGAGATGTGTTGGGTTGAAAAACATATTTGATTTGATTTCCAGGTTAAATGAATTGGAATGATATAAAAGGAAGTCAGAAGTGAGTTTACTAAAGCAGAGAAAGTTGAGGAAATAAGTCTCCTTTTCTCTTCCTTGGCCATGAACAGTTGCTCCATAGCACTTCATAGCACTATTGCCACTGTCCACATTTCAAGAAACAAAGAGATGATGTTCTGCCTCCAGGATACTGTGTATCCCTGAAATGTATAAGGAAGTGTGGAAATGTGTCATAATGTATAGACCACTGATCATTGCTATTCAACCAGAGTTGAGTCTGGGCTGGACTCCAGGGCAGACGCTGGGACTATACCCAGAGAAAATTCCTCAAGTTTTTTGTGCACTCGAAAAATAAAACTTGATGTCTAAAAAGGTTAGAGTGAGTTACATTGTGCCAGAGTATATTGTCTTTATGATTCTGCTAATTATTCTGTACACTTATTATTCTGTTTAACTGAAAAAAGGAACATAAAATAATACATAAAAATGATAAAACCAAGACGATCTATTTTTAGTTAAGTTTCTTTATTTGAATATACAACAATTTTTTTTTCTTTTTTCTTTTTTTTTATTTTATTTTTTTTCTCATGGTTTATTTTTTTTTATATTTAAAAATTTCCATCTCCTTCCCTCCTCCTCCCCCTTCCCTCCCCTCCTCCTCCCCCTTCCCTCCCCTCCTTCTCCCCCTTCCCTCCCCTTCCCTCCACCCATACCTCCCCTCCCTCCCTCTCAAGGCCAAGGAGTAACGGTGGGACACAACAAATTTTTTGAATGCTCACCTTCTTTCTACATACTCAGCAGCAAAACTTATTGGTATTCCCATGTAAGTGGACTTCAAACAAATATGGAAGAGGCTCCCCTGAGGCCTGCTTTTGTCTAAAGGAAGTATATACAATGAAGTGATGGGGACAGGAGATAGAAATGAATCAAGCAGTTTAGGACTAGGGGCCTCCATTTGATTCTTTGGCCATAATACCAAAATGTCTTTGATCTTGTTCAAGGCTCCACATGTTGGAAGTGTTTGGAGGGCTCTGATTGTTCCTAGAAAAGCAGTGTGTTACAGCTATCTCCTGCCATGTACCCCAGGATTTAAAACAGTGAGTTTCTCAAAATCCACAATTCCTAGAATTACACACAGTTATAGCCATTGCAAGAAGTAGAGTTTCTAATATACAGTAGTAATGGCTCAGCACAAATTTCGAATTTCTCAAGAATGAAAGACTTTGCTTAGTCATTGTTTTAAGGTTAGCAAACCCAGTGTTGGGTTTCACCATGACATCATCATACATGGACATCATTATACTTTGTCCTTATTCATTTCCCCCCGTGTTCTCTCTCTCTCTCTCTCTCTCTCTCTCTCTCTCTCTCTCTCTCTCTCTCTCTCTCTCTCTCTCTCTCTCTCTCTCTCTCTCTCCCTCTCCCTCTCCCTCTCCCTCTCCCTCTCCCTCTCCTTCTTCCCTCCTTCCCTCCATCCCTCTCTCTCTCTCTCTCTCTGTGTACAACTGGTGCATTTTCTTTCCCCAGTTAGTATCCTTCTCCTATTACATGTGCTTCATTATCAACTCTACTTTTTAAAGATCTCTTCCTTCTATCTGGTTTCTAGTTTTATGACCTAAATATCTCTCTCTCTCTCTCTCTCTCTCTCTCTCTCTCTCTCTCTCTCTCTCTCTCTCTCTCTCTCACACACACACACACACACACATGCACATGCTCTGCATGTGTATTTGTGTGTTATGTATACATACACATAATTTTAAGATTAAGTTCCACATATGAGAGAAGACATATTTCTGTAAAAATGACTTTTAAAAGAGACTTTATGATGTTTGTAAAGAGATTTTTATGTCACAAGAATGACAGTTTTATGGGGAAAAGAGAGGGAAATGTGCTTATTAAGTCTTTCAGATGTGCTAGTTGATAAAATAACCCTTTCCTCTGAAGAATTGGAGCTCAGTTCAAAACACAATGCAGAATAACAGCACAGCAAAACCTCTGGAAAAAAATATAATGTGGGCTCCAAGAAAAGTAACCAAAAGTCAGCCACACCAGCGTTTTACATGGTGTTCTGTCAGTCTCTCAGACACAGGTCCCTTCTGGAGTAAGAGCAACCTCCTCCATCTTCTCTATCCAAGAATTACTAAAAATTTGCAAGATCTCATTGATAAGGACCATGGGGCTCTGGGCACCTGCTCTTTATTCTTTTTTTATGCCAGGTAACCTGTCTTTCTAACCCTGATAGTGCTTTTTGTATATTGCTAAGCAGAACATACAACAGAATAATTGGGTAGTTTTTGAGCATCTCAATTGTGACCTTACTTAATTGTTTTCTTTAAAATAATGAATGTCAGTCTTCAGTCCAATGTGACTGAAGGTTAATTGGTATGCTTTGTTCTGGGTGGGACTGGTAAATATGGGAGTCATCAGGGCCTGCTGTGTGCTGCTGATAGCTGTAGCCAAGGAGCATGGAGCAAGATCGGCAGAAGCAGCTGGATTAACACTGTGATTGTCTTATATATGATATAATCAAGCCAAGGTACTATATCTATGAGTGTGTGTTCCCGTTCTAAACAAATAGGGAAAGAACACAACTAAGGAGGAGTAAGGAGGGAATAAAATGCTTCATGCACTCAAACTCTAATGATATAAGATGTGTCTGATGGAAGTTTAGTTCTACAGAGGTGGTCATATTCTTTTGAATAAGACACACTAAGGAGCAAATAAAGCCAAACCTCCTAAACCCTTTTCAGAATAAGCTGGGGAAGTGGGTAAAAGGTTTGGCCTGGTATATAAAACAAATGGACAACGAACACTCTAAACCAACTTTAAAAGCCTAAAAGCTCATCCTTTCTTTAATGCTCAGGGTGCCAGACATTTCCCTTCTCTCCTAAACGTGCTGAAGATATTGAACTATGAAAAATCACTCCTCCTGAAGAGCCTTGCTTTGTGACTTTCTTCTGTGGGCACACTTCCTCTGGAGAGTAAAGAGAAAGGTTCAACATTAAATGTACTCTGCCATGGCTGGGAACATTCCATTTGGTAAAGCAGGTCCACAGTTCAGGGTATACACACTGATTTGTTTTTTAAATCAAGATAGCAATACCATGCAATGACAGAATCAATGAATTCTAATAGCCTCTGGTGGTTTGAATGAGAATTGCCCCATAGGCCTTTGAGTGTTTGGTTTGCAGTTGATAGATGTTTAGGAAGGATTTAAGAGTTGTGGCCCCTTCAGAGGACAAGTATCACTGGGGGTGGCTTTAAGGTTTCAGAATCTTACTCCAGGCACAGCCTCCCCCTATCCACACCTCTGTACTGTCTGTCTCTCCTTGTTCCCTAAAGCCCATGCCATGTGTTTGTGAATCAAATATAAGCTCTCAGCTACTGCTCCAGCCCCCTGTTTGATGCCATGCTCCATGATGATCATGGACTAACCCTCTGAAATTGTAAGCAAGCCCCTAATTAAATGTTTTCTAAATTGCCTTGGTCATGTAGTCCTCTCACGACACTACAAGAGTAACGGATACAGCTTCCAAGAGTTAATGCTTCTGAAACTCTAGTCATACAGAGATTCCTCTGTTGCTTAGAAAAGCTGTAACTTCACAGAATGATAACAGTTGTACAAGAGTAATAGAGGGCGTTTTTGGTCTCTGGGTTTCTTTCAACTGAGTGACTAATTGTTACTCTTGCTGTCCCATAATACTTCCAAATAGCAATACCTTTTCCTCTCACAAATGGATGAATCTCCTATGGTTGGGGCATTGTCAGCCTCTCCGCTATCATAGCAACTTATTTTTTGACCAATAATTCTACTTGGATTTGTACTCCAGTCAACCTCATCAGCTAGAGCAACCAGGTTATGCTTGGTTGTTTCTCTCACCCAAACTTGTATTTTCACCTTTGTAGGCTACATAGCATAGATAAGAAGGTTAGCACCAGTAACAGCTTATCTGAAAAACTTTCCCTAGGCTCCAAGAAATCATAAACACAGTGTACATATATCCCATGGTAGGTTTTGGCTAATCACAGGTTCTGCAATACTACCCTAAAAAGCAGAGCACACATCCCTGTGCTTTCCATTTTGTCTTTATCATGCTAATATTTTCAAAATACACTACTTTATTTTTGCCTAGTATTCAAAAACAATTGCACTGAACAATATTTTTTGGAATAAATTAGAGGCTAGGGAGCATTAGGTTTGATCAAAATAGCAGCTATTTAAAACAACAATAACTGCTTTGGTCAGTAATTTGAGACATTCCTCAGTTTAGAATTCTACCTTTTAGATTATTTTTTTCTCTAGCTTTCAATGTGCATATAGCAATGCTTTCTTCCTTAAAAGGTTTCTTGTAAGTGGAAAATGAAATTCAAACATGGGTTTTAAGTCCCAGATATTCTGAACTCAATCAAACAGTGTTTTGAAAAATGTATAGGTCAAAGAGAACTTGTTTATTGTCCACCTAACTAACTAGATGTGACTTTTAATAGGTGAGAGCTGGCTCACTCTTTGAAATTGAAGATGGAGATTTGTTATCATTCGAATGAATATGTCTATACCCTTAGGAATTCATTGTTACAGTGGCTGGAGAATAACGCATACTCCCCACCACAATCTGCCACTCTACCTCCATGTCAGATCACACACATTGCTATTAGGATGGAGAGAGAGCTATCCAGGAGGATCCTTAAATTCTCACCACTTCTTCCTCCAGTGTGTTGTTAGCCACTTGTTTGGTTCCTGGCTTCCCAGCTAGCTCAGTGCAGCCCCTGCTCCAAAACCTGTGAATAGCTTGACTGAGTTTCCAACAACATCTGGTTTGAAGGTAGAGCTTCAGGTCTTTGACTGTGGCTAGGGCTGCAACAGCTAAAAGCCATTGCCAGGTGCAAATTATATCATGGCTATACCACAGCAAATCTCCATTGCTTGACCGAAAAAATATGTTCCTTACAGGGCAGATGACACAGGGGTGCCATACATCTACTGCTGTCCATACTGCACCTGTCTGAGCCAATTAAAGTTCTCAAAACATGAATAGATGAAAAACATGAATCAAGAGATAGTGAAACATTAATTGTAGACAAAGAATGTATATAAGATAAGAACTACACTACAGTGTCAAGCAATAACAAAAGTCACTATTACATACTGTGGTAATACATCCAGACAATCTTTAGGAAAAATCTACTTGCTATGAGGTTCATCACATAAAACATAGCAGATGGCTAAATCTAAACACAAGAAAACAAGAAATATGAAAAATAAGAAAATACAAGACTTCCAAAAGAATCTAATAGCTATATACTGACAAAGTACCCAATAAAAGAATTTTAAAATGATGACTCAAAAGAATAATGAGATTCAAGAGAATAAAAACAATTCAATTAAATTAGGAAAACAGTGTATTATATGAAATTTAGCAAAATTAGAAATATTGAAGCATATCTTGGAAATAAAGATCTAAGTAAGTCAGTTTTAAAAGAACAAAATTAAAAGTTTCAACAATAAATTGCATAAAGCAGAAAAAGAATATTTGAACATGGTGAGATATTTTCTGTTATATTTTAATGAGACAAAAAGTGAAAAAAGAAAAATGAAAAAAGACATGGGCCATCAAGAACTGCAGTGCACAACTAAATAAGAAAAATCTTTTGCACGTACTCAGAAAAGAGAGTATAAAAAGCACACCAAATGCATACAAAGAAATAATTATTGAAAAATAATTTTGAGAAAGATAAGGATATCAAGAGATATGTAAGACTTCATATAGAAATGGACACAAAAGAGGATCACTAGTTAACACAAAGGACAGAAAATAGTAAGAATTGCAGCATGAAAACATTAAATCACACTAATGTGGCATCCATTATATGAGAAAACAATTTTCACAATAAGATTTATAGAGCAGGAAGAAATGGAAGGACATATTCCAAATTTTGAATGAAAATAACTATGAGTCAGGAATACCATATCCAACAAAACTATGCTTCAAAAATAAAAAGGAATACTTAAAAACAAACTTTTATGGAATGCAAATGCACAGACATTTTACCACCAGATTAGCACGACAAAAGACACTTAAAAGAGTCCTAATCAAAAGAGTGATAGTTATAATCATGAAAACATTCAAACCACTGGTTAGATAGAAGAACAAAAGAAAAGTAGAAAACAATAAGATCTTACCCAAACAACAAATCACAAAATCAGAAAAAATAAACAAGGGACTACAAACTAAGCAAATATTATTCAAATCAAATAAATTGATAAGATAAATCCTCAGGTAATGATAAAACTTTGAATATTATTGTACTAAATTTCACAGGTAATGTGCAG
Source organism: Arvicola amphibius (assembly GCF_903992535.2). Taxonomy (NCBI): domain Eukaryota; kingdom Metazoa; phylum Chordata; class Mammalia; order Rodentia; family Cricetidae; genus Arvicola; species Arvicola amphibius. Next base: position 83,380,106 of record NC_052065.1, on the reverse strand, counting down.
ACTTTTGAATGGATGTAGATACAACACCCCAAAATAAGCTATTTTTAAGAAAGCAACTTTATCAGCAATGATATGCACGGAATAGGAAACCAAAATATAGGAACAGATACAAAGTGATCCCAAAAGTCATTTTGTTTTGACTTTTGAGTCACCTTGTTTATCTCAGGTAAAATATATTTGAAGGAATACAAAGAGTAAAAGATCAATATAGAGTGACAAATTCTGTAAGAAAACATATCATATATGTATTATGGACAGAGCATCCTATTTTATAAAACAAATATTACTGTATTGAAAGGTAGATGTATATTAGACAGAGGTCTGCTCTCCAAAATATACAAAGAACTCCAGAAAATGGCCATCAAAAGAACAAATAATCCAATAAAAATGGAGTACAGACCTAAACAGAGAACTTTCAGCACAAGAATATAAAATACCTGAAAGATACTTAAGAAAATGCACAACATCCTTAGCCATCAGAGGAATGCAAATCAAAACAACTCTGAGATTCCATTTTACACCTGTAAGAATGGCCAAGATCAAAAACACTGATGACAACTTATGCTGGAGAGGTTGTGGGGTAACGGGAACACTCCTCCATTGCTGATAGAAGTGCAAGCTGGTACTGCCCCTTTGTATATCAGTGTGGCAATTTCTCAGAAAATTAGGAAACAACCTCCTCATTCCCAGAAATACCACTTTTGGGTATATATCCAAAGGGTGTTCAATCATTTTACAAGGACATGTGCTCAACTATGTTCATAGCAGCATTGTTTGTCATAGCCAAAACCTGGAAACAACCTAAATGTTCCTTGATCGAAGAATGGATAAGGAAAATGTGGCACATTTATACAATGGAGTACTACACAGCAGAGAAAAATGACATCTTGAAAATTGCAGGCAAATGGATGGAGCTAGAAAACATCATATTGAGTGAGGTAACCCAGACCCAGAAAGCCAATTATCATATGTACTCACTCATTAGTGATTTTTAAACATTAAGCATAGAAAATAAGCCTACAAATCACAATCCCAGAGAACCTAGACAACAATGAGGACCCTAAGAAAGACATGCATGGATCTTATATACATGGGAAATAGAAAAAGACAAGATCTCCTGAGTAAATTGGGAGCATGGGGACCATGGAAGAGGGTTGAAAGGGAGGAGAGAGGAAGGGAGGGTAGCAGAGAAATGTAAAGGTCAATAAAATCAATAAAATAATTAAAAAGGTAGATGTAGAATATAGTAACATATAATATACAATGCAGTAATAAGAAAAATCAAAGACCTGCCTTTACCAATAGGTAGATCTTCAAGACAAAACAAGTGTACAGGAAACAAGAGAAGTAAGCTATACTATAGAGAAAGTAGACTTCATGGGCATTTATAGAACATTTCATCCAACCACTGCAAAATACATTTCTCCAGCAAATGCTCAGTCTCCACAATACGCTTTATATAAAACAAGCTTCAAGAATTAAAAAAAGTTTAAGTCATTTCATGCAAGTTCTCTAAACACAATACAATACAATAAAACTAGATAATGATAAAAAGAGAACTATCAAAAATGATTAAAAATTAATGGAGACATAACAACATGTTACTAAATAAACAATGTCATTGAAGAAATCAGATAGGACCTTAACATCATTTCTTAGAAAAAAGGAAAGGGGAATTAAACATGTCAACCTTTCTGTTTTACAAAAATATAATTGCCAAGAGGGTCATTTATGATAGGGAATTTTTACATCACAAAACAGAAATAGCCTGGTGTGGTAATATGTAGTGAGGAGCTGCGGGCTGCATTCCTGCCTGGCTCCTGGCCGCCTGACTAGCTTATGCCCCAAAATAACAACACACAAACTGTATTCATTTAAACACTGCCTGGCCCATTAGTTCCAGCCTTTTATTGTCTAATTCTCACATCTTGATTAACCCATTTCTAATAATGTGTGTAGCACCACAAAGTGGTGTCTTACTGGGAAAGATTCACCATGTCTGACCTGGTGGCTAGCTTCATGGCGACTGTCTCAGGTTGGAGAATCATGGCGACTGCCCAGAGAGGAGAGGCATGACAATTGCCCGAGGCATCTGCCTCACTCCCAGCATTCTGTTCTGTCTACTCCACCCACCTATGTTCTGACCTATCAGGTCAAGCAGTTTCTTTATTAATTAACCAATGAAATCATCAGATAATTAGAAGACACCCCTGCATCAGTAGTACAGGCCTATAAACCCAGCACTCAAAAAATGGAGCATGTTGATTACTTAAAGGTCAAAGTCAGCCTGATTTATGCAGTAAGTTCTAGACCAGAGACTCTGTCTCTCAATTCTCTTACACTAGAATTATTTTAAATATGCATTCTAATGATGTATTTTGAGGGCCTATAAAAGCAATAGTATATCATATACAAAAGAAGATGAAGTAAATAAAAAGCAAACAATAAGCACAAATAAATGACTAAAGTCTATAATAACACAAAAGGTCAACTAAGCAAAGAATTTTTATTTTGAAAATATAATTAAAATCTACAAATCTTTAACTTGAGTAAGCAAAGATAGGTGAACTTAGTAAAATTAGGATAAAAAAGATTTACAAATAAGCCAGTCATGGTGGAACACATCTTTAATCCTAACTCTCAGGAAGCAGAGGCAGGCAGATCTCGGTGAGTTTGAGGGCAGAGTGGTTTTTAGAGTAAGTTCCTGGACAACAAGGACTGTTACACAAAGGAAACATCTCACAAAAAACCATAGCAAATAAAATCAAATAGCATGTTTAAAATATCATTCATCATGATCAAATTGTATTTATTTTAATTTATTTTATGATGCTATACACATATATAGTATTATTATAGACTATTAGAAATTCATCTCTGCTTGCAATTTGGAAACTCTAGATAAGATTAATAAATTTATGGACACATATAGCCAACCAAAATTACACTATAAAAACATAGATATTGAAAACAAAAAAAATGCAAGGTGCTAAAATTACATTGGTAATACAATGTCACATAACACAGAACCAGGAACAGGGAACTTCACTGATGATCTTGCCAAATATATAAAGAAAATCTAATGCTAATTCTTTTCAAAGTACTGAAAGGAATTGAAAGGGAAGCAATTTTGAGTTCAACTCTTGAGGCTAGTATATCCTGATATCAAAACAAGGGCACAACAGTAAAACAATTTGTAGACTGATATGAGTGATGAACATAGCTATAAAAAATTGGCAAAATAATTCTAGCAAACAAAAATCTAATAGCACATCAAAAAAGATCACTCATCATGATCAAATTAGATTTATTCTAGGAATTTAAGGATGATTCTACATATGTAAATTAACAAAATATAATGCATCATATCAACAGAATAAAGAATACAAATCACATTAGCATCTCAATACATACAGATGTAATATTTAATTATATTCAACATACCTTCATGATATAAAACTTGAATAAATTGCTTATAGAAGGAATACATCGCAACATAATTAAGACTGTGTATAACAAATATACTACCACTGTCATAGAGAGTAGGAAAACTGAAAGCATTACCCCTATTATCAGTAAGACACAGGTGTCCATTTTCACTTCTTTTATTCAACATAGTGTTAGAAGCTAAACTAGAACACTTAGACAGGGGAAATATGTTTTGAAAGATATGTACATAGTAAAGGAATGTGGCAGATTTCAGATGGTATATTTTTTAAATTATTTTTATTATTTTGTGTGTGAGTGTTTGCTTCTGTTTATGTATATGTACCAGGTACATCCAAGTACTAATAAAGGCTAGAGAGGGGGTCAGATACCCTGTAGCTGGAGTTACAGACAGTTGTAAGTTGTCATATGGGTAATTGGACCCCAATAAGGGTCCTCTTCAAGAGCAAGTGAGGTTCTGAACTGCTGAGCCATCTCTCCAGTCCCACACAATATTATTTTTGTACATGGAAAGAACTAACCATTACACTATAAAAGACTCTTGTAATTGATAAATTAAGTCAATAAATTTAGAAGTTTGTGAACATAAAATATTCAAACAAAAACCAGTTGGTGTTTCTACATGAAAGAGAGTTCTAAGAGAGAAATCAGGTCAGAAATCCTATTCACAGTACCTACAAAAAGTACAAATATACGGGAGTAGGTTAAGCAAGTAGAGAACAGCACAATTAAAGTTGCAGAGACTGATAAAAGAAATTGTAAAGAATACAGTAAACATGGGAAAATGTTATATGGTTGCAAATTGTAAGAATTAATATTGCTAAAATATCTGTTGTACTTAAATTGATTTACATATTCAATACAATCCTGGCCAAAATACCAATGGACATCTTCAAAGAACAATAAACCCCAAAAATAAAGAGAAGCACAAGAAACCCAGACAGAATAATCTTGACACAAAGATCAAAGGTGCAAGAAATAGGATATCTGATTTTAAGACAGAACTCTAGCAACCAGAAGCAATATGGTGGCTTTGAAACACACAAATAGGCCAGTGGAACAGAATAGAAACCTCAAAAATAAATCTTTACATTTATAGTCAACTAAACATATACATCTATAGCCAACCAGTACTTGCCAAAAGCACTAAAGATGTAACTGGAGAAGGAAAAGCCTTTTCAATAAGTAGTACAGGGGAAAATGGACCTTCCTACACCTTGCTATGTACAAAGACACCTCAAATGGTCCAAAAACTTAATGAAGAACTGAAACATTTGAACCCCTAGAGGCAAGCACCTCAAGGTCTCAACACAGTCCATGACTTTTTGCAGAGGACTTCAGTAGGCCAAGAAGTAACAACGAAGGTCAAAATTAGCAGAACAAACACACAACCTACAGAATGGTAGAAAATGATTGTCAAAGACTCAATCAGAAACTCAAATGACCAAGTTTAAAATGGGCCCCAAACAGACTTTTATCAAATTTAAATATAAATAACAAATATGAAAAAAATGTTCTGAATCCTTCCTTGAAGCCATGTGATGCTTTGATAAATAAAATATGAGATGAAAAGACACATATTATATGGTGGATGAATCCTTCATACTCAGTGATCATCTTGTTGCTTTCTTATCCCCGCATCTTCAGGAATGTGGAAACGGTTGTTGAGACAGCTTCTGCCAACTTAGTCTCTGAGTTACTCAACTGAGCTTGACTGAACCCCACCTGCACCTTAGATGTTAAAGGTTTTATGTTACTCTCACAGAATATAAGCCAAACTGATGAATGTAAAAATAGAAAATTGACAAACTACCTCTCCAGAAGATAGCTATTTTTTGCTTCCTGTTTCAGTTAGTGTGTTGAGGATGATGCTGCAGTTTTCCCATTAGATCCACAGTAGACAAAATTAGCTTCACCCCTTCTTTTATTGAATAAAATGGACACTTTGCCATGTTTTTTTTTAATTCCACAAAGGTATATAATACATCTTGATAATGTCCATCCTTACTCCCTTCCTCCAGTGTCTCCACCACACACACCAACACATCTCTTTCACATATTCATATCCTTTTTATTTTCAACCCGCTCAGTTCAGTTAGTTCTCCCTATATGGGGGATACAGAGTAATCCACTTTGGCATAGGCAAACTATCAGTGACCATAGTGCAAAGAAAGGTGATTTTACTACCTTATATTTCAAGGTCTTCTGCTGTGACCCTCAGTTTAAGGGCATGAGCTCATTTTGAATTAACAAAAGTGAAACAAAAGTACACTTAGGAACAACTACATGTTTAAGCAAAACTTCTCTTTTCCTATCTCACTGCTACAAGAACATGCTTTAAGTAATGATGAGAGAGGGGAAATAAGGAAAGATGTGTTGCCCAGGTCACCCTGTATAAATCACCAGGCAGTTAAATAATACTAGGCATGTGAGGGAGCCCAAACAAATCAAGAAAAGAAAAAGACCAGAAACTTATTCAAGGCATGTAAACAGAAAACATACTGTATGCCAGAGGGATTTTTGTGGCTATTCACTGCTCGAAATCATTGTACCATAAAATAAACAATAAGCCTTAGTACCTGTAGTCACAAGCCCTGTATTCTCTTTACAAGCTATTATGTAAAGTAAACCCTTAGTATAATTGTGTATTTGTTGTGCCTTCATTCATGTCTCTTCTAAGAGTTTCATAAAAGTTAGTCCTTTCTGTCTGATCACTGAATATAGAAAATAAATTCTTCTCTTCAAATCATGTGTGCATGCACATATGCATGCGTGTGAGAGCATGTATGTGTGTTTGAGTGTGTAGGGCAATGTTAAAGAATTATGTGGTTTTTGGAGATTCCTTCCAAGCACCAAGTGTTACAAAGCTGTTATACATACCTATTAATCAAATCTTCTCTTCTCTTCTAATCCAGATAACTGGCTCAGTGGAAGAATTAATCCTGTTTATGTTATACTTCACTTAACATGAAGTGGCTCTTTTTATTTTCCCATGCCCATTAACAGAAGGTAGGCTGGAAGCTAAAATACTGCCATAAGGCCAAAGGGATTTGGAACACTAGTTATTTTCTGATTTTTTTACAGTTTATTTTATGTTCTTCAAAGTGCATTGACGTTATATTTAGTTCATTGAGCTCATCTAGAACAGAGGTGAAAAGTAACACTGAGATAATCAGACATCAAAATAAAAAGAAAAGATTGAGTATACGAAATTTTAAAAATAGGAGATTTTAAAAGACTCAATCTATGCTTCTAACAACAGTTTAACTTGCATTAAATGACAGGTATAGAAATGTCCCAATGAATTTTATGGGCCTATCTTTTTTAAATTTTTTATTTATTTTTTTATTAAAAATTTCTACCTCCTCCACTCCTCCCACTTCCCTCCCCTCCCCTCTACCCACACCCCTATTCCCTCCCTCTCCAGGCCAAAGAACCCTCAGGGTTCCCTACACTATGGGAAGTCCAAGGTCCTCCCAATTCCCCCCAGGTCCAGGAAGGTGAGCATCCAAACTGACAAGGCTCCCACAGAGCCCGTCCATGCAGTAGAATCAAAGCCCAGTGCCATTGTCCTTGGCTTCTCAGTCAGCCACATTCAAAGAGTCCAGTTTGATCACATGCTCCATCAGTCCCATTCCAACTGGCCTTGGTGATCTCCCATTAGATCTGTCCCACCTTCAGTGGGTGAATGCACCCCTCACGGTCCTGACTTCCTTATTCATGTTCTCCCTCCTTCTGCTCCTCATTAGGACCTTGGGATCTCAGTCCAGTGCTCCAATGTGGGTCTCTGTCTCTATCTCCATCCATCACCAGATGAAGGTTCTATGGTGATATGCAAGATAATCATCAGTATGGCTATAGGACAAGGCCAGTTCAGGCACCCTTTCCTCTGCTGCCTAAGGAACAAGCTGGGGACATCTCCTTGGACACCTGGGAACTCCTCTATAGTCAAGTCTCTTGCCAACCCTAAAATGCTCCCGTAATTAAGATATTTACTTCCCTGCTCCTATATTCCCCCTCCTCCATCCCAACCATCCCATTCCCTCAAGCTCTCCCCATTCTCTCTTTATCCCTTCTCTCCCTCCATCTCCCCTTATCACCACCTCACCCCCACCCCCGTGCTCCCAACCCCTGCCCGGCAATTTTGTCAATTTCCAATATCCAGGAAGATAACAATATGTTTTTCTTTGGGTTCACCTTCTTATTTTGCTTCTCTAGGATCACGAACTATAGGCTCTATGTCCTTTATTTATGGCTAGAATCCACTTATGACTGAGTACATACCAAATTCCTCTTTTTGGGTCTGGGTTACCTCACTCAGGATGGTGTTTTCTATTTCCATCCATTTACATGCAAAATTCAAGATGTCATTGTTTTTTTTTTACCGCTGAGTAGTACTCTAATATGTACATATTCCACACTTCATCCATTCTTCCACTGAAGGGCATCTAGGTTGTTTCCAGGTTCTGGCTATTACAAATAGTGCTGCTATAAACATAATTGAACAAATACATTTGTAGTATGATTAGGCATCTCTTGGGTATATTCCCAAGAGTGGAATTACTGGGTCCTGGGGTAGGTTGACTATCAGTTTCCTGAGAAACCGCCACACTGATTTCCAAAGTGGTTGCACAAATTTGCATTCCCACCAACAATGGATGAGTGTTCCACTTATTCCACATCCTTTCCAGCATAGGCTATCATTGGTGTTTTTGATTTTAGTCATTCTGACAGGTGTAAGATGGTATCTTAGAGTTGTTTTTATTTGCATTTCCCTGATCTCTAAGGAAGTTGAGCATGACCTTGAGTGTCTTTTGGCCATTTGAACTTCTTCTGTTGAGAATTCTCTGTTCAGTTCAATGCCCCATTTTTAATTGGGTTAATTAACATTTTAAAGTCTAGTTTTTTGAGTTCTTTCTATATTTTGGAGATCAGACCTTTGTCTGATGTGGGGTTGGTGAAGATCTTCTCCCAGTCAGTAGGTTGCCTTGGGAGGCTATCTTAAAGGAAAGCAGTCTCACCATTGTCCAGCAGATTTCAAAAACCTGCTTTACCAGATGTAGTTGACAAGTTCATATTCAGGTGAGGCAACCTTATTTCCATCAGGGTTCCTTTCACTATGTTAAGTCCAAGGTCCTCCCAGCTCCCCCTAAGTCCAGGAAGGTGAGCAACCAAACTGACAAGGCTCACAGTGAGCCCGTCCATGCTGTAGAGTTCAAGCTCATCGCCGTTGTCCTTGGTTTCTCAGTCCTCCTCCACCGTCGGCCACATTCAGAGAATCCGGTTTGGTCCCCTGTTCCATCAGTCCCATTCCAACTGAACTTGGTGGTCTCCCGTTAGTTCTGTCCCACTGTCTCAATGGGTAAACGCACTCCTCATGGTCCTGACTTCTTTGCTCATGATCTCCCTCCTTTGAAAATGCTGTTTCTTCCACATTTCTTGCATTTTTTTGTATGTATTGTTTACTACCAGATACCACAATAGTATTTCAACATTTTTTTTATCAGATACGAAAAATAAAGGTCTCTAATGATTTCTTTTAATACAGGGTACAAAACCTCACTCTTAAAGTCAGACACAAAACTTTGATGAGACAAGTAAGGTATAGGTTTGTTTTTATTTTTTTCTTTGGTCCTTCTTTTTCTTCCTGTCTCCTATGAGAGAATGAGGTGGTATTTATTTCTATTGTATTTTAATAAATAAAGTTTGCCTGAAGATCTGAGAGTAAAAAAGTCCCACTGATCAGCCTTACAGACCAGGTAACGGTAACACACACCTTTAATTCCAGTAGCCACACTACTTTGCTATAGAAACTGGGTAGTGTATACCTTTAATCCCAGTATTGCATGCCTTTAATCCCAGTCCTAGAGATGATTTTAAAACAGGAGGAGACAGCTCTCAGACACAGTCTCATTCTGAGATTCCTGGAGGCAGGATCTCCATTTCGGACTGAGTGGCTGGCTGCTTTGCTTTTCAGATTTTCAGGTTAAACCTCAATTTCTTTCTCTGAGTTTTTATTAATTGTACTCCAAGAGAATAAACAATTCTTTTCACTCCATGTATGACCTGTTTCATGCATATTTAATAAAGATAGTGATTATTTAGACTAATTTATAAAGTGGAATGGTTCACATGACAATAAACAGTTACTTATTGACTCATTGTAAATGCACCAAGTCTATCAAAAGCAAATCATGATTTTGGAGGGCTGTTAAACACTCTGCATATTTTCATAGCAAATCAGTGCTTGGTTATTTAACACAGGTGTTTCTGTAATTGCTCTACTTTTGGAAAATTCAATCCTCAATGGCCCTCAAGCGCTTCCACCTGTCAAGTGTGTTGGTCCATTATTAGTATTCCAAACGAAATTGTAAGACATGAAACATGCTTAGCTGATTAAAGATTTCATCTTGCTTATTTGGAACCTGCTTGCATTTTTCCCTTATTATTTCATTTCTGTTAAAAGTAGTTTTGCATGTTATACCCATCCAAAAATTGAACATTGCTAATGATCTGATTAGCAAACTCTGCAGATATTATACCCAAAGATGATCTTGAATTTGAAAAATAGTTTTCTTCACTACAAACCTGCTTTTTAAGAGAAAAAATGACTAGCCAGAGAACCTTTGTGGCAGCATTATTCCTTGATATGTTATTTTAAACTGTCCTGGAATAAGAGTAATTGTGAAACATTAAAGTGATTATTTGATTTTATAGCCCATACAAGAAAGTCAGTTTGGAGCACAAACAATTCAGAGATAGGAGTTTTATGGTGTTTAATCATACATGGACATAAACAGTATATAGATAACATAAAGCCAGGTCTTTTTCATCCCAAAGTCATGACCAACTAGTTTGGCATGAAAACTAATATGAGAAAGAATTAGAAAACAAGTAGCTTCTAGATAGTTAAAAAACAAATACCCCAAAACTCTTTTCATGGGGAGGTTATAGGCAGTTGCCTAGGGTAGAGATGTGGAAACTGTAGCATTAGACAGTGGAAAAATAATGTTATCTGTATTGAAGTTAAAACCCTCTTTGATTGCATTATCTCATAATCACTTTCATTTAACTTGTAAGCAGTTTAGAATTTACATTATAACATCCTAATTATCTCCTGAGTAATTTAGACATGGGATTTGGAAATATTTATGGGAGGCAGTTATAAATTCATCTGTACAATATCTACTATAAAATTTTTGATAATTTCTTTAAAGTGTATTGGTTCATACTTATGAATATCCTGTGTGTTCTGTTTTTAGAAAAAAACAACTAGTTCTTTAAACTCTTTTGTTGTTCTTGTTTTGAAGCAGGGTCTTTCTACACATTCTAGCTGCTTTGAAACTCATTTTGCAGACCAGGCTGGCCTTGAACTCACAGAGATCTGCCTGCCTCTGCTTCCAGAGTGCTGGGGTTAAAGCAAGTGCTTCTACATCCAGCAACTATTTCTTTGTTTTGAATATTTTATTTATTTATTTATTTATTTATTTATTTATTTATTTATTTATTTATGTGTGTGAGTGTGTGTGTGTGTGTGTGTGTGTGTGTGTGTGTATGTGTGTGTGTGTGTGTGTGACATATAACTGTGTTTGGGAGTGACAGAAAAAGGTGTCAGATTTCCTGGAGTGAAAATACAAGCAATTGTGAATTACCCAACAAGGCTGCTAGGAACTGAATTTGGGTTCTCTGGAAGAGCAGTATGTCTCTTAAATACTAATCCATATGTCCAGGGCAACAGGGGTAGCCCTGTCCTGAGTATACTTTAAAATATCGATATCTGTATCTATATCTCTTTTTCGTATTTTTAAATATATAAAATGCATATATCCATTCATATTATTTGATGAGCATATAAAAGAATTTGTGCTACTCAAAACTTCTCTTACTACAAAGTAGGAAGTTGACCCTGGTAGCACACACATGTAATACTACCACTCAGGAGATGAATGTAGAATTGCCATGTTACAGATCAGCCTAGGCTACAGAGTGAGAGTTATCTTTTTAAAAGAAGGCAAAAATAAATATGAAGAAGAAAAATAAGACGATAAAATATAGACCAGTACTGTCATAAAATGAGTTTCAACAATATTTATAAGTGAAAAAAATCTTGTGAAATGGAACAAATATTTCCTAGTCATGCATCAAATAAAGAGTTTAACCTCCAAACTATGCAAGAAACACATGCAACTCAGTAGCAAAATCAGAATACCTTAACTAAAAGTGGTCTTAGGATTTGCATAGATATTTTTCCAAGGAGGACATACAAGTGATCCTCAGGTATATGAAAGGATCACCACTGTTTATCCTGAAATATGTATATATATATATATATATATATATATATATATATATATATATATATAATAACTATATTTGAATATCACTTTTTTCTTGATTTATTTTCTTGTTACTGTAATAAACTACCCTGATGAAAGCAATTTAAGGCAGAAAACCATTCAAGGGTACAGTCCAACTTAGGAAAGTCAATATGTCAAAAGCTTGAAACCACTGGGAAAAACATAACCCCAAATCAGGAACCAGAGAATGATGAATACATGCTGCTGCTCAGCTCCCTTTATCCATTTATACACCCCAGTATCTTAGCTAGGAAAAGATACCACCCATGATGAGGAGGTGTTCCCACCTTAATTAAGGTAATCAAGTTATTCTTCAAAGCCATGCACATAGAACTGCCTCCCAGGTTGTCCTGGATTCTGTCATGTTGACAACTTACACTAACTATCAAAACTATGGACACCTCAAGATGGCTGTCATTTGAAAAAAAAATAGTAATAGACTGTGCGCAAGTATGTGATCAAAGGAGACCAATTGAACGCTGCTGGTCAGATTGAAAATGTTGCCACCACTGTGGAAAACAGGTAGTAAAGCCTCAGAAACCAAACATATAACAATTACATGGTCCAACAATCACACCTCAAGGTACTTAAAAAATAGTTGAGCACAGGATGTCAAAGAGGGCTCCAGTGTTTATTGTAGCACGATTCACAATAGACAAGATGTTGGAAACAACAGAAATATTTATAGGAGACAGTTAGAAAGGGTTGCTGCCCAACATGGATACATTTTCAATTATGGGAGATGAATAAAACTTAGTGGTCTGCTATGTTAATTGACCTATAGATAATGCTGCAATATTTTACACCAAAAAATTGTAAAAAAGAGATATCACATTAAATATTCTTACTAGAGAAAATAAAATTTAAAAATGATAAATAAAATAAAGCTAAGCAAATACAGACTATTTTGAAAATGCTATATAAAACAAAAAGTAAACATTATGCCTACAATTTATATATTATATCAATGAATGTAAATAGGCCAAGTCTATCAATTAATTAGGCATAAAATAAGTACAGTTCATAGTTTAATATAAAATGTAAATAATTTGTGTTTATATGTATGTGTGTGTATTGTATTATGTGCCCATGCGGGTATGGTTGCACATGCACATGTGTATTCATGTGAGGGAAGACCAGAGATTGATGTTGAGTATCTTCTGTAACTGACCGCCTTTATTGTTGAGACAGGGTCTTTCACTAAACCTAGTTGGACGATGAGCTCTAGGGATCTTACTGTCTCTGCCACCTCCCTTAGTCTGAGGTTACAATTGTGTGTTGCTGTGACAAGCATCTGACACGCTGGGGATACAAATTAGGTCCACATATTTGTGACGTAGGTGCTTTAACAACTAAACCATCTCCCAAGTTGCTATAAGAAATACATACTTTTAAAAAATGAGTGAGACAGACTCCTAGTAAAACAATGGGAAATGTATCCGAGAAATATGAAAAAGAGCAGTTTTAAAGCTGAGTTTGTGATGTTATTGGTAGAGTAAATAATTTGCAGTTTAGTTGAGAGGTAAAGAAGTAATCTAAATTAAGGACGCTAAAAGGAAATACATTTATAGATGGACAGTGAAGATTCTAAATATAGCTATATAGTTAAAGTGTTTAGACAGATTAAAAAATTTAATATTATATAGATATTACCTACTCATTGAAAAGGCAACTTAACTTTTCCATCCTTTCTGTCTGTCTTCCTCTCTTGTTATTCTCTGCTCCTCCCTTGTTTCATTTTCCAAATATATACCAAATTTCAACAGTACGCCAGCCACTCTTTTAGCCACGTGATAGTCAGGAGGGAGCAAAATAGATGAAAACCATTGCTTTCACCAACCTTCCTTCTATCAGGGAAAGATTTCCAGTAAGCATTTAAGCAGAATACATTGTATTCCAAAAGTAGATATAAACAGCAAGGAGGGAAGTAGCTTTCAATTTAAGTAGGATAGGCAGTCATTAGAGAGTTATAATGGGAGTAGTGACATAATTTGACATAAACTGTTTTGAGATAGCTGGGGAAGGAAATGGGGAAATTAAATTTGCAAAGTTCCTATGCTGCGATGTGTTTAACATTGAAGTTCATTTTTTTCAATGTTAAGCAATTGTCAAGTCTTTAGTATAACACAAAATTCACAACCTCATCACTCCTAGTGAGTCATATATTTGACTTGTTAGATCAGATGTACCACACATCAATGACTTGCAAACCTTAGTATGCATCAGAATCACCTGGAGAACTTGTTAAAACAGATTGTTGGAGAAACTCAGACTTTCCGATTGCATTTATCTCAGCAGAAACAGAAATTTCCATTTCTAACAACTTTCTTTCTGGATAATGGCCTGAATTTTCAAATGCAGAGATCAAAGCCTTGTAGAACTGGTGTGAGACTTATTGGTATGTGTAGAAGTCCTACTGACTACAAACTGTGGGTTTTGTCTTAAGGTATTCAGAACTCTCACTCTTCAATAGTGAATGAGCATGGAAGAAGCTTTCCATGTTTATTCACTATTAATTGAAACTACATAAGAAATGTATAGCTAGAATTTCTACCAATCATTCTAAAAGGATGAGAGCAGAAGCTAAAGAGATGGCTCAACAGTTAAGAGAAGTGGATCTTCCTGCAGAGGACCAAGATTCTATTCATGGCACTTTTTGCATGACGGCACACAACAACTGGTAACTCCAGTCCCTGGAGATTTGACACCCCCTTCTGGCCTCAAAGAGTGTAACCCATCGCTGTGGTACATATGCATACATTCTAGACATAAATAAAGGTCAGTGAGCCTATAATTCCTGATCATAGAGAAGCTAAATAAGAAGGTGAACCCGAAGGGAAACATAGTTATCCTCCTGGATATTGGAAGTAGACTAGATTGCCAGGCAAAAATTGGGATCTTGGGGGTGGGGGTGGGGTGGCGGTAAGGGGTGATGGGGAGATGTGGAGAGAAAAGTGAGGAGGGGAGGATGGGGAGACCCTGGGGGAATGGGATGGTTCGGTTGGAGGAAGGGTGAATAGGGGTGCAGGGAAGAAGATATCTTAATTAAGGGAGCCATTTTAGGGTTAGCAAGAGACTTCACTTTAGAGGGGTCCCAGGTATCCATGGAGATGTCCCCAGCTATTTCCTTGGGCAGCTGAGGAGAGGGAGCCTGAAATGGCCCTTTCCTATAGCCATACTTGATGTGGGAGAGTCTTTTGTTTGTGTTGATTTCATTCGTTAATAAAGAAACTGCCTTGGCCCATTTAATAGACCAGCCCTTAGGTGGGTGGAGTAGACAGAACAGGAAGATGGAAGTGAGGTAGATGGCTCAGACATTCGTCATGCCTCTCCTCTCCGAGAAGGTTGCAGGTTAAGATCTCTCCTGGTAAGCCACCCCTCGTGGTGCTACATACATTACTAAATATGGGTTAATCAAAATGTGAGAATTAGACAATAAGAGGCTGAAAATAATGGGCCAGGCAGCGTTTAAATGAATACAGTTTGTATGTTGTTATTTTGGGTGTAAAGCTAGCCATGTGGGATCCGGGTGAGACGAAAAGCAGGCCTGCCGCTCTCATCACTACACATACTGATGAATATCTTGCATATCTCCATAGATGCTTCATCTGGAAATGGATGGAGATAGAGACAGAGACCCACACTGGAGTGCAGGGCTGAGATCCCAAGGCCCAAATGAGGAGATGAAGGAGGGAGAACATGAGCAAGGAAGTCAGGACCATGAGTAGTGTGCTCACCCACTGAGACTGCAGGGTTGGTCTAATGGGAGCTCACCAAGGCCAGCTTGACAGGGACTGAAAGAGCATGGGATCAAACCGGATTCTCTGAACGTGGCAGACAATGAAGGCTGACTGAGAAGCCAAGAACAATGGCACTGGGTTTTAATCCTACCACTTGTACTGGTTTTGGGGGAGTCTAGTCTGTTTAGATGCGCACCTTCCTGGACGTAAATGGAGTGGGTCAGACCTTGGATTTTTCACAGGGCAGGGAACCCTGACTGCTCTTTGGACTGGAAAGGGAGGGGAAGAGGTGCTAAGGGAGGGGGAAGGAAATGGGAGCTGGGGAGAAGGTGGAAATTTTTAATAATAATAAAAAACTAAAAAGATAAAATTTAAAAAAAATAAACCTTAAATATCTGAGTTATAATGTTGCATCTTTTGAAGAGGTAGAAAAATTTCCTACTAAGCTAAATACATCTATGTTACAAAATGCTTAAGCCAAATAAATCTCTTTATTATTAACCCTCAGTTTTTCATTACTATTCTGAATCCTC
The DNA here is from genome assembly GCF_903992535.2 of Arvicola amphibius. NCBI lineage: Eukaryota > Metazoa > Chordata > Mammalia > Rodentia > Cricetidae > Arvicola > Arvicola amphibius. The sequence continues at coordinate 83,364,029 of NC_052065.1, read as the reverse complement.
CTGAACCATTTAGAGGATTCCATTTTATCATTATTACAATGTATTCTAAAGAAAAGACATATACTAAGGAAGTACTTGGAAAACTCTGAGATAATGACATGGTAGGGATTGCATTTACTTTTTATATTTTAAGAATGGAAGAAAGTATAAGGAGCTAAAGAATTTTGCTGTGATTTTAGAACACTGAATTTAGAAGTATTTGACTGTTATTGGAATGTTAAATATATGGAATGAGATTGACTGTACACTAAAGGCTTCTTGAACTCTAAGAAATCATATATGTATATATATCAAGGTTGGTTAATGGGACAATTATTAGATACTTCTTGAAATGGTAATTAATATCATCAAGGGACTTTTTTTTCAATTTTGCAGATTTACAGATTTTCAGTCATATACAGAATTTTGCCATTTTATTTGTTATAAATAAAAAGAGGGAAGGGAAGGAAAATATGTATAATATAGTCTTACACATGCAGGTAATATTATGTGGGCTGAGACAACTGTGTATATAGCAACAATTGAGGAAAAAGTAGTTATTAAATACAGAGAGCAAGAGGGTGCAAGAAAAGGTTTGGGAGGAAGAAGGGGAAAGTTATGTAATTATATAGTAATTTCAAAAAATAAAAATATTATTTAAAAAAGATAATCATAGTTTTTTAACTCATCAATTTATTCATGTAAGCAATATGAAAAATTGACCTGTTGTACCCCCAAATGAAAGGTGAGTGCATATATAATTATATTTCATTCATATTTCAAATCTTAAAGAAAGCACAAGACAAAATAGATCATATATACTCAGAATATGTGAACTGTTAAATCTGTTGTATTAGGTAAAGACGGTTTCAAGATGTTACTATCTTGCTATTATATGCTTTATATAATAGAAATGATAGACCAATTTTGCTTGGATAATCCAAAACTGCATTATGTGAAAATTAGACATTGGGGAAGTGTTTTGTTTTTCACAATTGATTTAAATCTATGGAATATTCATGAATAAGTTGTTTAGAAAAGCATGCTATATTTTTATTTTTAGTTTAGTCTTCCTATGTGCAATTTTACCTGTGCATTTCTGAAACTATATTGATTAATTCAATATACAGTTTCCCCTACATTAACAGAGACAATTTTAAACAAAAGAGATTGTTTTAAATTGTCCACATATTCTGTGTTCCACAGTTAAAAGATTTCCAGTACAGACAAATTTTAAATGTCACCTATTGCTGATAAGAAAGATTTTTGTCTTACAAATGAAGATAATTTGGGGATTACTACAAATTCAAGGTTTATATGCTTATTGGGAAAATTTGTGAACTCCATGAATATAAGGCTTACTAACAAACGTATCCAGATATTCAGCAGAAACTACTAAAATTAAAGCTATCTGCTTGGTCTTTACATTTGTCTATGACTTACACATAACCAGTGCCAGGAACAATTTATTGAGTGAATAAATATGATAATCTATAGAGTTACTGGATAAAAATAGACTTAACTTATTGAAGTTAGTTGATTAATTTTTTATTTTAGTTTATGTTATGTGTTTTGTGTGCATAAATATATTTTTCATGTACTGCATGCATGCCTGGTGCTGAAGGAAGCCAAAAGAGGACATAAAATCCCTTACAACTGTAGTTGTAGATGATTGTGTACCAACATCTGAGAACTTCTGCAAGAACAGCCAATTCTCTTAACCATTGAGCCATCTCTCCAGGCCCAAACTAAATATCCTTCATCCTTCATCCCATAGTAATGTTTTTCATGACACAAATGTTTTTTTTTTTACATTTACATATCTAATATGTTGCAGAATGGCAGATTTCCCTGTTCTTGGTTTGAATGTATTGCCTTGAGAGTCCTCTACTCGTAGAGAAACCAGGCTACTTAAACTCAAAGAACCAGAGCAATATAAAATACTACAGCTCTTGTTACTCCAACACATTCACTCCAGTGTATCCACATCTCATCTCCTACATCCAATTGAATTCACTTTTACGTGTCAAGCAAAATCCACTGAACAACCAAATTCTCAGTAAGGAAAATTTAATAGGACCATATGCGGTTACATACCCACCCTGCAAAGAGAGAAACCAAGTACTCTCAGTGAGGGCTCTAGCAGAATTCTTTAGTGTATGTTAAATGGACTACTTGCTGATGTAATATATCATGGTCAGGTAAAACAAGATGGATGATAACTAAATAAAAGTAACAAATCTTCTACTTTATGTGACAGGATCTTGTGTCTATGTAGTAGAGGATGAACTCCTGACATTTCTGATTGTACCTACTTAATGTTAAGATTTCAAGTTGTACACAATAAAGCCTGGTTTATGTGTTTCTGGGAATCAAACCCGGGGCTTTGCTCTTGCTAGGCAAGCACTCTATCAACTTGATTCCATCACCAGTACAGTATTTCTTTTTAAAACTTCTACTTAGCCAGGCAGTGGTGACTCACACCTTTAATCCCAGGCGGATCTTTATGAGCTCAAGGCCATCCTGGTCTACAAGTCCTAGCTCCAGAATAGGCTCCAAAGCTACAGACAAACCCTGTTTCGAAAAACCAAAAAAAAAGTGTGATTTAATATACATCGACACATTATGAACACGGACCATAAACCCCATGAGGGGAACTTCAGGGATGACTGATGAACAAATTAGAAAAGAGACCAAGATATGATCAACTGCATTCTCTAAAGATCAAACTCATAGTGTTTGATGGGGAGCTCTATGTTTAAACTTTAATTGGGCAGAGATGAATAAAAGGAAGTTTTTAGTTTTGTAAAAACGTACAATGGTTTGAGATTGGGCAAGTATCATGTTAACAATGCAGATTTTAGTCAGGTGGTTCCTACTTACCTATAGGCACTGATTTCTGGCACCAGTCAGCTGCTCTCCTGCCAAACTCAGTTTCTGTCAAAATAAAAAGATCAAAAGGGAAGCTATATCATAGAACTAAATGATACATGTAGGATTCATTCCCTAGGATACAGACTGCAAAAAATGAAAGAGGATTAATCACATGTGAGTGCCTTTTATGAACCACACATTGGGCTACAAACCTTACATATCTGATCTTATTTTCCCATCATAAGTATATAAAATAATATCTATCCATGTTTTATAGTTGAAAGCCCAGTTATAAGAAGCTAAATCAGTTACTCAAAAATCATATACTGATTAATGGTAGGGTATAAATTCAAAGTCAGGTTTAGCATATTGGGAGTTGGCTGGGAGAGTCAGGTTGAAACTAGAGTTCTAAATTTGGAACTAAGATAGTTTACAGTTATGTGAAGATAAAAGAAATAGAGGGGCCTGAAAGCTTCATTCAAGTCATAAAACACACAAATAGAATAGAAAGAATCTATTCACTCATATTAAAAAACTGTTCTCTTCCTTCCTTTGATCCAACTAGATTTCAGCAGGAGAAATTATTCATACCAAAATTCAATCACTACAGATAACTAGAAACCATCTCAATTACAAGATACTAAAAAAATCTCAATTTGAACAGTAGAGTTTATGAATCAAGTATTAGAAAAATAGAACTCATCCAGAAATGCAGATAGTGAAAACTAGAAGTTCATAACACATCATAATATATTGTACTCTATACACATATGTTAATGATGGTTGGCAAGTACACCCAATTTCTTACCATCACATCAAGAAACGGGTGTATTCTCCTCATGACTTGACAGCTATCTCTCCCCATGGTGAATAAATTAAGAGAAAATGCAATGTGTTTTATAAATATCTTTACAATTAATACATATTTATTTTCCCAATCTTTTACAGGTTTAATAGCTAAGTTCTATCCAGTTATTTAAAAGACTGTGACTAGAAGTGAAAACCAGGACAGAAGATTGCCTGGAAATGTTTTTAGAGGCTGTCTATCATACAAAGATAGAGATGACAGTTTATTCTTTATTTTTTAAATGTAGTAAAGCATTCATATAGCCATTTATCTTTGCAGGAAGAATCCAGCATTATAATGATTATGAAAGTGAAAATTTCCTTCCTGCACTTAATTAAAACACTATCAGTATTTTATGCAATTCAGCCACCATGAAAAGAGCAAAAAAGTTACTACTTTTGTCCTTATAATGAGAAAAAAGCTGAACGAACTGAAAATCAGTAATATATCATTAACACATCAGAGAATAGAAAACTCATGGCACAAAACACCACCTCTCAAACTGGACAGAAACACAAAGATGCAATTATAATCTATCAAATCTGAAAAATAACATGAAGAAAACTTACTAATTGCTAGCAGCTCAAAGTAGAACAGTTAAAAATCTCAGGGACATCCTGCTTTAATTTTTCCCCGAGATTTGTTTTATTATACATATGAGTGCTTTGCCTGCATGTATATATGTCTATAACATGCATCCCTGGTGTCCACAGAGGTCTGAATAGAGCTAAGATTGTCTGAAATTGGAATTATGGAAAGTAGTGAGCCACTATGTGGGTGCTACAGACAGAACCCAGGTCCTTTGCAAGAACACCATGCATGCTTTACTGGAGTCATCTCTCCAACTACAAACAATTAAATGCTAATAACTGTTACCTTTAGCATCCCTAATATGTTCCAGAGGAAAGAAATCCCTCCTGCCTCCATTAGGAAGACAGACAAAAGCACTATTTCAAAAATGTTTTCAGACCATTCCCTATTCAATGGCAATTACTATTTAATTGGAGTCTAACCAACTTTAGTTTAATTATAACATGTTTTCTTTTTTTGAAGAAGATTTTTTCTGTAGCTTTGGAGCCTGCAATTGAACTAGCTCTTTTAGACCAGGCTGGCCTTGAACTCACAGAGATCTGCCTGCCTCTGCCTCCCAAGTGCTGGATTTAAAGGTGTGCACCACCACCACCCAGCAGTTACAGCATGTTTTGAAAGAAGTAAAAGACCTGACTGTTAGCCGGGCGCACGCCTTTAATCCCAGCACTCGGGAGGCAGAGGCGGGCAGATCTCTGTGGGTTCAAGGACAGCCTGGTCTACAAGAGCTAGTTCCAGGACAGGCTCCAAAGCCACAGAGAACCTGTATCTCGAAAAACCAAAAAAAAAAAAAAAAAAAAAAAGACATGACTGTTCTAGTCATTAATGTACAAAAAGACAAACATACAACACCAGACTGCCCCCTCTGACTTTCTATGCTACTGAAACAGTTGCAGGAAGACTGGGAAGGATAGGTGAAAGTCATAGCCTAAGTCAAAGGCTTATTAAAATGAGTATCTAATCACATGTAGAATGATTCCCATATACTATACTTTCACTGTCAATAGGACTCTTATATGCTATGGGAAGATCTATGGGAAGATCACAGAAAAACTAAACAGCATCTCTCTGACCTTACAAGTTAAGAAAGCCTTTAGGGAAACTAAAAGATATCAAAGGAAACAAAAACCCATAACTCAGAAGAAATTTTAGCTGCTGCAGTGGTTTGAATGAAAAATATGCCCTATAGGTACATGTACACGAGCATTTGGTTTCTGGTTGGTGGTTATTTGGAAAGGTTTTGAAATCTTTAAGAGACAGAGCCCTGCTAGAGGAAGTACATCATAAAGGAAGGGCTAAGAGTCTTGCCTTACTTTCAGTTTACCCCTGCTTTGTGTTTGTGGTTGAAGATGTGATATCTCAGCTTCTTGCTTCTCCTTCCTGTTGCCATGCTTCCCATACAATTATGGACTTTCTCTCTCAAATCTTAAGCACTAATTTACTTTTTCATCCATAAGTGGATTTTGGTCATGATGCTTTGTCATTTATCAGTAACAGAAAAGCAATTTCAAAATCACTAAATTGTAAAACCTAAAACATGCTCAAATAAATTTAATATTTTATATTAAAAACATACTTACATTTGTATTTGTAGTAATATTTATCATATTCAGAATTTAGCATAAAACTATAAAGCCTATTAAAACACAAAGAATAAAGTTTGAGGAAACAAAATAATTGGAACTGAATTCAGATATGAGAGTTGTTTTAGCCATAAGACAAGGATTTTAAGACAATTATGAATAGTATGATAAAAGCTCTAGGGAAAAAATGGAGCAACATGCAAAACTAAGAGTACTGAGTTCACATAAATGGAAGCTCTAAATATCAACACTAAATGTTAGAAATCAAAACTACTGTAACAGAATGTACCTAGTGGGCTCATTTATGGACTGGAAACAAACAATAAAAGAATAACAAATTCTCAAATGAAATAGATTGGGAGAGTCATAAAAATACACTTAGTTTATTATTTGTTTGAATAGAAAAATTAATTTCCAAAGTAGTCCACTGACTTGAGACCATGAAATAAATCATTAAAAAGAAATCTTATACAACCCTTATTTTCTCATCTTAATTACTTTGAGGTCCATTTTCTTGTGTTTTCATGCCTATTTAGCAGAAAGATTTGGAGGAGCTAAGTTTTACTGATGTTCCCTTTTGTTTTGTTTTTGAATTTTTTATTTTTTATCTTGTGGAAGGAATTAGTTTCTGCTTCAAATTTTGCCATTTCTTATGCCTTTCTATTATTTGTAAGAGCTACCTACATTTTATTTGATATTCTGTTTTACCCAATCCTTATTTTAAATGGTTACATTATAATGAAAATTCCTTTCAAATAGGTAATATTTTATTAGTTAAATTATTATTAATATCTGGATTTATTACATAATTGTAAAGGATAACTTGCATAATTATAATTTTGATGTAGGAGGCTTTAGTTTCTTTGTAATTTGACAGAAATTAATGAATTATAACATTCATAGAAAGTTTATATATTAACCACAAGAATGATAATATAATTTAGATTAATCTGTAATTTCATAATGAAACTCAAAAAAGACATAAACACACCTTTTTGCAGATAATACACAGCTAATGATACATCCACCAAGGTTAGAATTGAATTAAATTATTAAACTTTTTTTGTACATGGTATTTCATACTTGAAATCTCAGCATTTGTAGAAGCTGATATAGAAGTGTTTAAGTTTCAAGCTCTGCCTTTGTTACATTGTAGAACAATTGTGGGGGTTTGAAAAAAATGGCCCCCAAAGAGAGTGGCACTATTATGAGGTGTAACCTTGTTGGAGAAAGTATATCACCGTGGAGGCAAGCTTTGAGGCCTCATATATGCTCAAGCCATGCCCAGTGAAACAGACCACTTCATGTTTCTTGTGCTAGATGTAGAACTCTAAGCTCCCTCTCTAGCATTGTGTCTGCCTAATGTAACCATGTCCCACCATGATGATAATTGACTGAACCTCTGAAATGTAAGCTAGCCCCAATTAAATATTTTCTGTTATAAGAGTTGCCATGGTCAAAGTGTCCCTTCACAGGGATAGAAATCCTAGGACAGCCGGGCGGTGGTGGCGCACGCCTTTAATCCCAGCACTCGGGAGGCAGAGGCAGGCAGATCTCTGTATGTTCGAGGCCAGCCTGGTCTACAAGAGCTAGTTCCAGGACAGGCTCTAAAAAAAAAAAAAAAAAAAAAGCTGCAGAGAAACCCTGTCTCGAAAAACAAACAAACAAACAAAAAAAAAAAACAAAAACAAAACAAACAAAAAAAAAGAAACCCTAGGACAGCAATCTATCAAAAAATTAGTATTAAAGATTTTGCACTCAACCTAAGAATTCAGAAGTAGTTTACAATTTAAATCATGAAATAAGACCATAAGGACATTATCTTTCCTGATAAATGAACAGGATTTTTTTTAAAAAAATAAGCTGCTTGGTGAAAGATACTGATTTACTCCAGGTTGCACTATGACTACGTGAAATAGTGCTTAAAATATAAAAATGGTTGCCAGCCAAGAGTAACCCTAACCTTAACTAAGGCTGCATTTCCTGACTTTAATTCCAATACTTGAGAAACAGAATCAGAAGGCAGGAGAGTTTGAGGCCAGCCTGGTATACATAAGATCTGTTCTCAAAAGAAAAACACAATTTATTTGGAATGATTATCAAATTTTATGTAATGTATATTTTTGTATATATCTTCTTTTGGTTTATAAAAATACCATAAATATTAAATATATTAAATAAAAATTTTAATGTGTATGTATACTTGTAAAATGGTATACTCTTTGAACTTTTCTTTATAATCATTACCGGCTTAAATTTTGTACAATAGACTGTTTGATATTTGTAGAAGGACCTGTGGGCCACTTCCCGCCGCCCAGCTCCTGACCACCACCACCAGCTAGCTTTACCCAAAATAATTACACAGAAACTCTATTCTTTTAAACACTGCTTGGCCCATTTGTTCCAGCCTCTTATCGGCTAACTCTCACATCTTGATTAACACATTTTTAATAATCTGTGTACCACCATAATGTGGTGGTTTACCTAGAAGATTCTAGCCTGCGTCTGTCTCGGGTCAGAGAATCATGGTGACTGCCTGAGGCATCTGCTTGACTTTGCTTTTTTTCTCCCACAACTCTGTTCTGTCTACTCCACCTACCTAATTTTCTGTCCTATTAAAGGGCAAAGGCAGTTTCTTTATTAACCTATGAAAGTAACACATAGACAGATGACCCTCCTCCATCAGATATTTGCTCAAAAATATTTATACTTATTATAAAATGTGTTATTATATGGAACAGAGGACCATTAGAGCCAGTTTATATTTAGATAACATGGTACTGGTAGATATCTACCATGTGCCAAGATGGCAATTCTGTACTTCTGGGGGACTGTGAGTCATCTTCAAATTTCTGACACAGGATATCCAAGAACTCTAAAACTAAACACTGATGTTATTTGTTATATAATTATTCTTGGTAGAATGCCACTTTTGTGTTGGTTTTATATAACTATGGTTATATAAAGTCAGAGGTAATGGCCTTTGATAGTTTACCTGTATGTTTGTCTGTAGACCTGTGGTTTTACTTCTGTGTACCAGTGTTGACCTGTGTACAACTCACGCATGCCTGTGCATGCCTGCAAGTATTTGCTTGCTTACAGGTCCATGTGATGGCAAATAAAGTATGTACTATCTGTCTAAATTTCTCCCATTCTCTTGTGATCTTCCTATGTTTCGGGTTTCAGAGCTTTGATCTTAGATTCATATATATATATATATATATATATATATATATATATACACACAATATATGTATGTATAAATATATATTTATATATAATATAATAGTGTATGTAATGCATTAATACTGCTTTCATATGACAAAGTAAACATCCATTTATATATCATAAAGTTTGATAATTACATGCTAATGATGTCTTTTAAAATTGCCTGTGTTTGCTGCATCACAATATATATCGTGCTTTGTATATTGTCCCTTGTGTTTCATCTAGAATATGAAATCACAAATATGATTCATAAATTATTCATAAATATTATTTTCTTTAGAAAGTTATTTGTAAAACTGAAAATTTTCTCTATCAGTTGACTCAATAATCTTAGACTGAGATTACACAGGACACCTTCATAGTGCTCCTTTCCCAAATGTTCAATTTATACTTAGGTTAAAATCCTAATTTAAATCCTAATTTTGAACATATTAAGGCTTCATTTCCACTTTGAAATCAGTAGTTAATCTTCAGAGTAATACCTTTAAATTATAGCAACTCATATTTTCCAACAACTTTAATAATCTTTGCTTGTTATAAAAAAGTGGGGTGTTCAATTCAACAAGTCAGAAGCAAGAACTTTCTGAAAAAGACTATGGTAGCTTAGGAAATAAAACCAACAAATTGAGAAGTAGAGTATCATGAAACTAAAAGCTTCTATATAGTAAAGAAAACTATCAATCAAATGAAGAAGCTGTCCACAAAATAGGAGAAAATCTTTGCCAGCTATATATCTGACAGCAGATTAGTGTCTAAACTACACAAAGAATTCAGAAAAAATAAACACCAAGCTACCAAACAGCCCGATGGAAAGATGGTGCATGGCATTAACAGAATTCTCAAAAGACAAACTATAAATGACCAATACACCACCGCTATTGCACAATTTATCATACTGAAATTACTCCAAGCATGGCCAACAAGAGCTTTTCTTTGACTTGACTTTGTGAAATCTTCATGTAATTCTTTGAAAATTTCCTTCTCATATGATACTCTGCTTTTTTTTGATAGTCCATCTACAAAATAGTCTTCAAAACCCAAAATCTTCTTAGGAATTCAATTTCCTTTTAAAGAGAGGGGTATGTAGAAATATAGACCTGGGTACTAATGGCACTGAGGATTAGTCAGGTGGATTTGCTCCATCAATATTCTAATAGGCACCATGAGGAAAGATATTTTAAAGAATTCATGAGCTCAAACAAAATTGTTGTTCTTTTAGTTTCATTCCGCACTTGAGTCTCTTTAGGGGGAAAAAACCATATCACAAGATCACAAGTTGAAGTCCAATCTGAGGGGCTGTCTCAAACAGGAACACTTTTTTTCCTTTTGAGAAGAAAAATGCTGATTGAGACAGGAGAATCACACTGTTTCTGACCACATCCAAGAAAGATAGTTTCTCTGTTTATTGGTACTGTGATGCTCACTATGCCTATATGATTTCTTATACATCTTCCTGGAACCTACAACAGTTTTATCATCTTATTTTTTTGTGATTCCTGGTTTAAATATTTTTAGACTCTGCTCTTGCTATTCATTGAGGTTACATGTTTTTTTAATTATTATTATTAAAATTTTCCATCTCTTCTCCTCCTCCCATTTCCTTCCCCTCCCCTCCACCCATACCCCCACTCCCTCCCTCTCCAGGCCAAAGAACCCTCAGGGTTCCCTACACTATGGGAAGTCCAAGGTCCTCCCAATTACCCCCAGGTCCAGGAAGGTGAGCATCCAAACTGACAAGGCTCCCACAGAGCCCATCCATGCAGTAGAATCAAAGCCCAGCCCCATTGTCTTTAGCTTCTCAGTCAGCCTCTACCGTCAGCCACATTCAAAGAGTCTTGTTTGATCACATGTTCTATCAGTCCCATTCCAACTGGCCTTGGTGATCTCCCATTAGATCTGTCCTAACTTCTCAGTGGGTGAATGCACCCCTCGCGGTCCTGACTTCCTTGCTCATGTTCTCCCTCCTTCTGCTCCTCATTAGGACCTTGGGACCTCAGTCCAGTGCTCCAATGTGGGTCTCTGTCTCTATCTCCATCCATCACCAGATGAAGGTTCTGTGGTGATATGCAAGATAATCATCACTGTGGCTATAGGACAAGGCCAGTTCAGGCACCCTTTCCTCTGCTGCCCAAGGAACAAGCTGGGGACATCTCCTTGGACACCTGGGAACCCCTCTAGAGTCAAGTCAGAAACTGGGAGTAAACCTACCACAAGACCCAGCAACTCCACTCTTGGGAATATACCCAAGAGATGCCCAATCATACTACAAAAGCATTTGTCCAACTATGTTTATAGCAGCATTATTTGTAATAGCCAGAACCTGGAAACAACCTAGATGCCCTTCAGTGGAAGAATGGATGAAGTGTGGAATATGTACATATTAGAGTACTACTCAGCGGTAAAAAACAATGACATCTTGAATTTTGCATGCAAATGGATGGAAATAGAAAACACCATCCTGAGTGAGGTAACCCAGACCCCAAAAGAAGAATGTGGGATGTACTCAGTCATAAGTGGATTCGAGCCATAAATAAAGGACATAGAGCCTATAATTCATGATCCTAGAGAAGCAAAATAAGAAGGTGAACCCAAAGAAAAACATATTGTTATTATCCTGGATATTGGAAATTGACAAAATTGCCGGGCAGGGGTTGGGAGCACAGGGGTGGGGGTGAGGTGGGGATAAGGGGAGATGGGGGAGAGAAGGGTGAAAGAGAGGATGGGGAGAGCTTGAGGGAATGGGATGGTTGGGATGGAGGAGGGAGGATATGGGAGCAGGAAGTATATATCTTAATTACGGGAGCCATTTTAGTTTTGTCGTCTTATAATGGGAGTTGTAAGTGTCTTTTGTCTTCTTTGCCTACACTTGGGATCCTTTTCCTCCTACTGGGTTGCCTCATCCAACTACCATGTGAGGCTTTCTGCCTAGTCTTAATGTAATTTGTTATGCTGCATTTAGTTGATATCACTGGGAGGTCTGCTCTTTTCTAAAGGGAAACGTAAGAGGAATGGATCAGGAGGTGAAGGGAAATGGAGGACTTAGAGGAATGGAGGGAGAGAAACTGCAATGTAATGTATGAGAGAAGAAAAAAGAGCAAGGAAAAGTGCTGTTTCAAGATCCTGAGGCTCCTGTGTATCCCAAATTCTTTACTTTGTATATATGTTGCATTTTAAGAGCAAATTCTTTTTCATTTTAAAATAAAGTCCAATTGTTATAATGACTGTAAGAAAATTAAAGCAGCTAAAAGGAATATTAAGTTATTTTATATCACAGTACAAAAGAGAGGAAAAAAGCAAATGAAACTGCATTTTAAAATGAGGGCTTATCTGACTGGTAAAATTTAAAAAGTCTCAGCTACTGGCCATGAGAATGGTGGCAGTTATATGAAGTATATTTGCATGAAACCAAAGGAATTGGAAACTACATTCTCAAAAGTATAGCAGTAATTAAATGGAAGCCTTTGTTGAGTTTTCTCTTTTTCTGTACTTAAATAGTAAAGAACAGTCAAGTTTGTTTACAGTGCAGGCATGTTTTCACAGAAGATTGCCGATTGTTTTTAGCAATCTTTTCATTACTTTATTATACATAACAACTTATTTGATTGTGGCAGGGGACAATCAAAAGAAAGGAATTGAGTAGAGTCCATTTTTTCTGTCACCGTATGAAGTAAATTGAATTATTAGTTGGATCCCTCATGATTAACAGCTCCTCAAATTGCTAGTTTGTAATCACAGATAGACAGCAGATAAATGTAAAATGCTCTAATCATCATTGTACAGTCAAGGACTAGTAAAGCATCCTGCTGGGAACAGCTCCATTGATGACTTCACTAATCACCTTATCTTTGAATCTCTTCCTATGGTAAGCTTTACAGTATTCATTCAAAGTGAAAAGCTGAAGTATAACATTCAAGAAAATAGAAATTAACAAAAACTAGGTAGAATAATTTTGATGTTGGAGAAGTTTGAAAACAACAGATTCCAATATCCCTAATTATATTTATGCCATATATTCACATAGACAATTTAGCCAAAGTACGTTAACTGATTGCTTACATTTTCAAAATTAATCTGCTGCTCTTTCTTCCCTTAACCCAAATTCTGCATGAAGTAATAAACAAAAATCTTGGGAGGTACATTAACATTTTGCTAATAGATACATTAAGGAAATATTTCTTTATAACAGCTTAATTATATCTACAGAGAAAAAAATATATATGGTAGATAAATTTATATGATCTAGACTATCTATCACCTTACATACACATATGAATCCCATTGCTCAGTGAAATGGGAATCATTCCTTTTTGATGTTAGTATATAATAATTATCTATGGATGATCAGCACAGTGCTGTGAAATTACATCCTTTAAGACAGAGAATTGATTGCATTCTTCAAAGAAGATAATTGTGGAAAGAAAAAAACCAAAAACCAAAACAAACAAACAAACCACCTGACAAAAAGAAATACTCAAAAAATCTGCAGCAAATTTGGTCCAGTATTTTGTCCCTTTTGTAGGTTATATTGAATGACAAATGAAGAGAGTATAATTGTCAATGATCATGATAGTAGCAGTTGTATAATGTATTACTTCCTGATTAATAAGGTTTACTATTACCTTATTAGAGCCAGATGTAAATTCAAATAGGTTAGGTTGTGGCAGTAAGCTATACTCTTCCAAGAAATTGTCTTTGGTAGAGGTGTGCAGAGTTCCCTGTCATGAACTGTTCAGAGACATGTAAACAAGTGATCCTGTATGTTCCTTGTGGTGGTTTGAAAGGAAACGCCCTCAATGAAAGTGGCACTTTTAGGAGATGTGGTTTTGTTGGAGTGGGTGTGGTCTTGTTGGAGGAAGTTTGTCACGGTTGGGGGCAGGCTTGAGGTCTCTGATGGTCAAGCTATGCTCAGTGTGGAACAGATTTTACTTCCCCTTGCCTCCAGATCAAGTTGTAGGAATGTCAGCTCCTTCTCCAGCACCATGTCTACCTATATGTCAACATATCCAGCCATGATGATATTGGAGTAAACCTCTGAACCTATAATCCACTCCAAATAATATTTTCTTTATAAAAGTTGCTGCAGTCATGGTGTCTCTTCACAGCAATAGAAACTCTAAGACACTCCCCTAGTGAAAAGGGAGTTTTGAGACCAGAGAGATGACTCATCAAAGGTGCTTGCTTCCAAGCCTGACAACATGAGTTAGATCCCAGGTATCTACATAGTAGAAGGGAAGAACCGACTCCTGAAAGTTATCCTATGACCTCAAAAAGTGTACACACAATAAATACATAAATGCATACATACACACATATACATATGTAAACAAATTAATGTGATTTTAAAAGTTTCTGACTAAACCAAAGGGAGCTAAAGGCTTTTGTTTGGAACATTCATGGAAAATAAAAGAAATATGTCTAGAGCCAGAGTTCACATTTAACTGATAGAAAGTAGATAGAAAATGGGAAAAAGAAGACTACATGCTATTTATTGCAAAGAAAGAACAATATCTGACTGTGTAGGTCAGATTCAAAGAATGCTCACATTACTTTTTTGTCATAATTTCAATTAGTGTTATTTAAATATTTTTCTGTATGAACAATAGTCACTTTTTCTAATTCTAGATTAAAGATATAACCTTTGGTACTCTGACTAGGACAACATTGCATTTATGAATCTTCATGAGAAGAAAGAATTTATATATAAATAATATATGCACAAAATTTGAATATTACTGCATGGAAACATAAATAGCATATCTGTGTGTTCTCACATTCTTTCTGGTGTTTAAAAGCTTTCTTTTTTCATTTGTTCTGTACCAAAATGTCTTAACTAGGGTTTCTATTACTGTGATCAAACACCATCACCGAAGTAGCTTGGGGAAGAAATGGTTTATTTCAGTTTAGTACTCTCAGGTCACACTCTTTCACTGAGGCAAGTTGGGGCAGGAACTCAAGGCCAGAACCTGCAGTCAGGAAATGAAGCAGAGGCCACGGAGAAATGGTGCTTACTGGCTTGTTTCCCATGGCTTGCTCCTCATGAATTTCTCAGGCTGCTTTCTTATAGCAGCAAGACCACATGTCTGGGCTGGCACCAACCTCAGTGATCTGAGCCCTCACACATCAATCATCCGTGAAGAAAATGCACACACAAGCTTGCCCACTGGCAAATCTGGTGAGGGCATTTTTTCAGTCAAGGTTCCCTCTTCGTAAATGACTCTAGTTTGTGTCAAGGTGACATAAAACTGTACAGAACACACATTTGCTGTGATTAACAAACAATAAAATACACTCCACTTCTGCTTTTCAGGTGACAGCAAAGAAAGCCATGAAGACAGGCATTTGCTATTACGGTGAATGGACTTGCCAACTTTTGTTTGGTTTTCATTGAAAGTTTTCTTTTATAAAACAGAAAGGCTGAATAGGGAAAGAAAACTCAGTGGCTAAGAACACTGTCTTCTTTTACAAAGAATCAAATTTCAGTTCCCAGCTCTCACATGGCAGAGCACAGTGATCTGTAACTTTAATTCTGAGGGATCTGGTACTCTTTTCTGAACTTCTTAAGAGACTGAGTACACACAAATGATAAATAGACATTCACAAAGTGGGACACAATCATACATACAGGCTAAATACCCATATGCATAAAATAAAAAAGAAATTTAAAAAACAGTACTTAAATATACAAATTAAATGGTTAAATAAAAATTATGTTATATGTATTTTGTATAATTGAAGGTGAAACACTAAAAATTTATTTAGACATAAGTATTGAGAAAGGGGGAAGTCTCGTTTTCTGGTGAATAAACTAGATGGTCTGCTGAGTTTTCTTATTTTACATTTTACATTTATTTCTAGGCATTTACCATAGTGGTGCCATTGGAATTGGAGTAATACAATACATATATTAATACAGATTGCACTCCCTTACTGAACTCTGGATTTTTGACAGTTTTTTCATTTCAGTCTCTTGTATTTTCCACTAACACTATTCTATCATCTGCAATAAAGAATAATTCCTTTTCCTCCTTCAAAATTTGTATGTGGATATTCTTTATCTTATCAAATTGTATGTTTTTATTGAGTAAAATATTAAATAATAGTGCACCTAAGTTTTAGAGAAATGATTGCTGTGTTTCCCTATGATATTGAATTTGATGCTGAAGTAAATATAGTTAATCATGTTAAAGAACTATTGATTTATTTTTATTGAGTTGTTGAAATAGAGACTTGTCATCGAATTTTGTCAAATGCCTTTTCAGCAACTATGGAGATGAGCATATAATTTTCTTCTTTCATCAATTAATATCATTGATTATTTAAATAGATCTCAAAACCATGGAGCAGACTTGGTTCTTACAAAAAACCTTATTGGTTTGCATGTATATTTCACAAAATATACTGGGGGGTGATTTTCACCAATATTTTCTTCAGTCATTTGCTTTCTGTTTGCTTGCTTTGAGACAGCCTCAATAGTCTCAAAATCCTCAGAATCACTGTGGATCCAAGTCTGTCCTCAAACCTTTCATCTCTGTTCCTCAACCTCCAAAGTGCTAAGATTATAGGTTTAAACCATCATACCTGGTACTCCACTGAGACTGTGTAATTTTGTTTTGTGTATTTCACCCAAGATATTACTCATATGCTAACTTTTAAAATATACCATTTAGTAATATTTTTATTAAAAGCACAGGATGTACAAACATAGCTACTAATTCTAGAATATTTCTTGTCATGCCAATCACCTATCTATAGATTTTGACACCCGATATGTTCCTTTCTCTTCGTGTAAATTTTCCTGTCCTGGATAATTCATATACACAGATTCATAATATATGGGACCTTTGCGTTTGACTTGTTTATTTAAGCAAGGTTTTGGGATTTATCTGCGTTTCAGCATGTGTCATTATTTCATTCATTGTTGCATAATGTCCCACTATGTGGATTTATCACACTAATTAATGCATTTATCCATTGATGGACATTTTCCTTGTTTATACAGTGGGGCAGCATGAACAATGCAGCTATACCTTTTGCATAAAAATTTTTGTAAGGACACAGTTTTCTATTTACTTGAATATTCACATAGAAGTAAAGTTCTTGCATTATTTGTTATTTATATGGTTTTATTGCCATTTTTGCAGAATTTCCAAATTGTTTTCCAAAATGTCCATATGGTTTTATAGGTCTAATAGTTATATTTAATAATTTCAATTTCTCCATATACTAGATAGCATTTGTAATTGCCTTGTCTTTTGAAATTCAGCCATCCAAGTGTGTTTATAAAATATGGATTTTATAACTCTTGGTTCTAAATGTGTTTTCATGTGTTTATTCCTTTCTGGTGTTCTTGAAGAAATAATTAAATTTCTTTGCTATTTTTAATGAAAAGGCTACTTTCCATTTTCTGGTCTAATATTGGAATCTTTACTTGTTCTAGATACAGGTGTATAATTTTACAAGTTCTCTCCCTCATTCTATGCTTTGTGCTTTCACTTTTATTTTCAATTTAATTGAATACAATTTACCTATTTCTCTCTTCTTGTCTGTTATAGTACAATATATTTCTAATTCAAGACCAGAAAGTCTGCTATATTTTCTTTCACGATTTTATAGTTTATCTCCTCCATTTTGGTCTTAAATCTATTTTGCATTTTTGTGTAATACCAGGTGGGAATCTAATTTCACTTCTTTGAAAGTAGTGATCCTGTTGTTTATTTTTTATTTTTTTTTTTTTCGAGACAGGGTTTCTCTGTGGCTTTGGAGCCTGTCCTGGAACTAGCTCTTGTAGACCAGGCTGGTCTCGAACTCACAGAGATCGCCTGCCTCTGCCTCCCGAGTGCTGGGATTAAAGGCGTGCGCCACCACTGCCCAGATCCTGTTGTTTATTGTTCATGGAAAAGATCATTCCTTCCACTGAACTACTTATGAAATCTTTCTAAAAATTGGTAAATATAATTATGTAGACTTATATTTGAATTCTCAATTTAATTTAACTGTATTTTACTTCCTGTCAATACACATGTCTACATCACCACAGCAATTATTATAGCAATAGAGGAAAGTTACAAACGATGAATGCTCTAACAGTATTCTTTTGTAAAATTATTGGGATCTTCCTTGTTTTTTTTTTTTTCAGTTCCAATAAGAATTTTAGGTTTAGCTTGTCAATATCTGCAAAAACAAAAAAGCCTACTATGTCAGTAAAGTGCTTGCCACACAAATATGAGAACCAAAGTTCAACTCCCAGAAATCACAGGCACACAGAAAAATTCAGCATCTGGTATGAACTCATGCAGGTGTTACATAGCATTCTGTCACAATTGCTGTAAGTTCATATGAACAAGTGCTTTGTCATTTCTGGAAAACACTGTTTCTTTGAAGATACGCACGGCGTTCCTCCTTTTCGCTCTTCCCATCCCCTCTTCTGTGAAGATCCCTGACCTCTTGGAGGACAGGTGGAATATGTATGTTGCATATCCCATATAGAGGTGAGCACTCCACAATGTCTTATTGACTGTAAATTGAACAGTTCATAGTCTCTGTGTGAAGCACCATCTGCCAAAACGAAGCTTCTCTGAGGATAGTTGAGAGATGCTCAAATCTATCGGTCTTCACGGTGTCCTTAGGAGTCATTTTAATCTGAATTTGTTACTGGGATATGTGAGACTATTGATTTAAGTTTTTTGTTTTTAGCCTATAACTACGTCTTTTAGTGTAACCCCCAAATTTCAGTTTGTTGAATTTTATTTTCATTCTTCATCTCCTATTATTTCCTGGACCCACTGATCATTTAGCGTGAATAGTTTTGTTTCCTTCTCTCTCTCCCTACCCCCCCCCTCTCTCTCTCTGTGTGTGTGTGTGTGTGTGTGTGTGTGTGTGTGTGTGTGCGTGTGTGTGTTTGGTTTATTTTTGGTTTTTTATTTTTCTTTGCTTTGTTTATGTTTTGTATGGTTGTTTTGGTTTTCAAGTGTGCTTCTGTTATTTGTTTCCAATCGTTTCCACTTTGGTTAAAAACCATGCTTTAGATGATGTCATTTTAAGTTTAGCCACAATTGTTTTATGAGCCAACATGTGCACTTGTCAAATACGTATATGACTGATAATATATGGTTTTTTCATTATACATACCCCATCCAAGTTCCTACTCCCTCCTCTCCTCCCATTCCCTCCATTTACTCCTCCATCTTGCCCCCCATCCACTCATCAGAGAGGGTAAGGCACATTGCTTTGGGGACAGTCGAACGCCCTCCCCACTATATCTAGGGTGAGGAAGGTATTCATCCAAAGAGAATAGGTTTCCAGAAAGCAAGTACAAGCAGTAGATAAATCCTGGTGCCAATTCCAGCAGCCCCTCTGTCTGCCCGAGCCATTTAACTGTCAACCACATTTAGAGGGACTAGTTTTGTCCTATGCTTGCTCCTTCCCAGTCCAGCTGGTGTTGGTGAGCTCCCATTAGTTCAGGTAGACTGTTTCAGTGAGTTTACTCTTCACGGTCTTGACCACTTTGCACATAGTTTTCCTCCTCCCACTCTTCAACTGGACTTTGGGAACTCAGTCCAATGCTCCAATGTGGGTCTCTGCCTCTGTTTTCATTAGTTGCTAGATGAAGGTTCTATGATGATATTTAAGATATTCATTATTCTGACTACAGGGCAAGGCCAATTTGGGCACCCTCTCCTCTATTGCTTATGGTCTTAGCTGCACTCATTCTTGTGAATTTTGGGGAATTTTTCTAGAGCCAGGTTTCTTGCTAACCCCATAATGGCTCGCTCAATCAAGATATATCTTTCCTTGCTCTCATCCCTGTCCTTCCTCCACCTCAACTATTCCATTCCCTCAAGTTCTCCTCACCCCTCCCTTCCTCTTGTCCTCTTTGCCTTCTACCCTCCCTTCTCCCTCCACCTGTATGTTCCCAATTTTGTCAGATGATCTTGTCTATTTCGACTTTTCATGTGGATCTATATGTTTTCCATGAAGTTCACCTTGTTACTTAGCTCCTCTAGGATCATAACTGTAGCCTCAATATCCTTTGTTTATAGATAGTGACCACTTACAAGTGAGTACATATCATATTCATCTTCTTGGGTCTGGATTACATCACTCAGGATGGTGTTTTCTAATTTTATCCACTTACATGCAAAATTCAAGATGTCATTGTTTTTTTACAACTGAGTAGTATTCTAATGTGTAATTGTGTCATGTTTTCTTTATCCATTCTTTGGGTGAGAGACATCTAGGTTATTTCCAGGTTCTGGCTATTACAAATAATGCTGCTCTGAACATATGTCTTTGTAGTATGATTGAACATCTTTTGGTTATATTGCTGGACCCTGAGGTACGCTGATTCCCAATTTTCTGAGAAACCACCACACTGATTTCCAAAGTGGTTGTACAAGTTTGCATTTCCACCAGCAATGGATGAATGTTCCCCTTATTCCACATCCTCTCAAGCATAAGCTACCACTGGTGTTTTTTTTTTTTTTATCTTAGCCATCTGAGAGGTGTAAGATGGTATTTCAGAGTTGTTTTTGATTTGATGGCTGATGGCTAAGGATGTTGAACATTTCTTTATGTGCCTTTCAGCCATACTTCTCTTGAGAATTTTCTCTTCAGTTCTGTACCCCATTTTTAAATTGGGCTATTAAGAATTTTGATGTCCAATTTCTTGAGTTCTTTATGTATTTTGGAGATCAGTACTTTGTCTAATGTGGGGTTGGTGAAGATATTTTCCTACTCAGTAGGCTGCCTTTTTGTGTTATTGATTGTCCTTTGCTTTACAGAAGTTTCTCTGTTTCAGGAGGTCCCACTTATTTATTGTTGTTCTCAGTGTTTGTGCTACTGGGGTTATATTTAGGAAGTGGTCTTCTGTGCCCATGCATTGAAGGCTACTTCCCACTTTCTCTTCTATCAGGTTCACTGTAGTCGCATTTATTTTAAAGTCCTTAATTATTTTGTGCATGGGAATAGATATGGATCTATTTTCATTCTTCTACATGTTGGCATCTTGTTATGCCAGTACCATTTGTTGAAGATGCTTTCTTTTTTTCATTGTATAATTTTAGCTTCTTTTCAGGTGTTCATAGGTGTGTAGATTAATATCTGGGTCTTTGATTCTTTTCCATTGGTCAACCTTTCTATTTTTATGCCAATACCAAGCTGTTTTCCTTACTGTAGCTCTGTAATAGAGCTCAATGTCAGGGATGGTGATGCCTCCAGAAGTTCCTTTATTGTACAAGATTGTTTGGCCATTCTGTTTTTTTCCATATGAAGTTGATTATTGTTCTCTCAAAGTCTGTGAAGAATTGTGTTGGGATTTTGATGGGGATTACACTGAATCTATAGATTGTTTTTGGTAGAATTGTCATTTTTTTTCATTTTTATTATGTTGATCATCTCTATCCAAGAACATGGGAGATCTTTCCATTTTCTGGTATCTTTTCATATGTATTGCTATTAAGCATAATTGGTTTATATTGTTGATTACTTATTTTACTTTATGGGTAATTATCTATACTTGTGTTATATCAATCTTCAGTTATTGTTGAACTATTTCTATCAAGTCTAAAAGTGTTTAAGATTTTAGCTTTAGCTACATATGCACTTATAATTATTAGGCCTTCTTAATGGGTTGATTTAGTTATCATTATAAAATGTCCCCTTGTGCCTTTAGTAAGAATTTTTGCATGGTATTAGGCAGTCACTCCAGCACTATTTTGCATCATGTTCTAACAATTTTCTATCAATTCACCTTGAATTATTTGATGCTTATGAATATAAAGTATGCCTTTTATAGACATCACATAATTCAGTCATTTAAAAATTACATTTTGTCAATGTTGGTCTTTGAATGGTAAAATGTAATTTGTTTCATTTTGAGGTAGCACTAATAAGGCAGTCTTTATATCTGCCATTGGTCTTCTATATGTCATGTCATTTTGATTCCTTATTGTCACATTACAAGTTTTTTTGTAAATTGACATTTTAGTGTACATTTTTAGTTCTCTTGTCTTTTATTTTGAGTGTTGGGTTATAGTCTTAGTGGTGTTCTGAAACTTCTGTTGGCATCTAAACTTATATTATTTTTATGGACATGCACATGCACAAAACACAGATGAGTCATTTCCATCAAGTCTGAACTTCTTCAACTATGAGTTATGTAAATAGCTGTCAAGTTGTAAACCTCTGTCAACTTTAGGGATTCTGGTGTTATTTTATCACTGCTTTCGTTTCCCAGCAACCTCCACATTCAGATTAAATTTTGTCTGCAATATTATATTCTCTACATCACTGTAACATCTCAACTTCATTTTGTTTTAGATTAATAGTAACTAAATTACAAAAAAATTAAAACTTTATGTGCCATCATTTTCCTTCTTCTCTCTTAGACTGAGATATTCATAAAAATCCCATCCACATACATTTTTATGTCTAAGAAGTTAGTTTATTGTAGTTAATTATAAAGTCATGAATCACAGTATATTCTACTTCTATTACCAATGTAAGAATCTTTATTAGTTATCTATTTCTTCATGTGGATTGAAAGAGCTTGGTGGAGCAAAATCATTTCATTTGTTTGAGAACTTGTAATTGAAAATTTTATGAGTCAACTTGACTGCAGCATGGGGTGACCAGAAGAAATAATATTTGTGGGTATAGCTTTAAAATTGTTTCTTGATGATATTAGCATTTGAATCTGTGGAATGAGTGAAAAAGATTGTTTTCCCTAGTGTAGGTAAGTACATCCACTGAGACCTAGAGAGGATAAAAGCAATAAGAATTTTCTTTTCTTTTTCTGTCAGAATGACAGAAGACATATACCTTCTCCTGGCTACCACTAAAACTTTAATCATTGGTCTTTAATTCTCTCGAGTACATCACTGGCCTTCCGTGATAAATCATAGGCCATTTCGGGTTTTGTAAATGAGTGAATCAATTCCTTGCTTAGACCTTTGAATGTGTGTAAAAATTCTTTTGTGGGGAATAGTGAAGGATATTTGTTTCCTTTAGTATTTCTTATAGGTTAGTTCTCCTCGCCATGAATGTATTCTTTCTTTCTTTTTTTTAGGAATGCCTTAAATTTTAAGATCTGTTTTTTCTTTGTTTGTTTGTTTGTTTGTTTGAGTTTGTATTGTTTTAAATAGCTTACAAAGTAAAGGTTTTCCTTTTGGCTCTTCAAGCATACTTCATGGTGTTTAGTAGAATCCATACTGTTCCACCCATTTTCCTTTCCCCCACCTTCTGCTTTGACTTTGGCTGGAAGTATTCTTATTTATCCATTTATTTTCATAGGTAGTTTAGCTGGATGAAACAATCTTGGTTGACAAATGTTTGCTTTCAAGGCTTGAAATATATCATGCCATGATTTTAGGTTGGTGACAACAAAATCGATATTTTGATATTTCTGCCTTGGTTAGTTGGCATTTTCTCTCATAGCTGTGGTTCTCAACTTCTGG
Organism: Arvicola amphibius; assembly: GCF_903992535.2. NCBI lineage: Eukaryota > Metazoa > Chordata > Mammalia > Rodentia > Cricetidae > Arvicola > Arvicola amphibius. The sequence continues at coordinate 83,340,477 of NC_052065.1, read as the reverse complement.
GTCATGACACCTTTGGCAAAACTCTAAATCTAAAAATATTTATATTATTATTTATAACAGCAGCAAAATTACAGTTATGAATTAGCAATAAAGATAATTTCATGTTTGAGCATTACCACAATGTAAGAAACTGTATTAAAATGTCACAGCATTAGGAAAAGCGAGAACCAGTGCTTTATACGATTTAGTATTTCCTCCTTTCCACTTATTTGTGACATTATGACTAAAATTTGTCATAGAGAGGTTCTTTTACGGTCATATATATTTAAGTTTCTATTATCTTTTTGTTTTGGATATCTACTTCTTTCTCTAGGTATTGAAATTTCTTAGCTATAATTACATTGACTAGATTGTCTATGCCATTAGTTTTTATTTTGGCTACTTCAATCCCATGGATTCATAGATTTGATGTCAAGGGTTTATACTGGACTTGTTAGAAAGTTTGGTCATGTTTATCAGTTCATATATGTCTTTATGTATTATTATCTCACCTTTTTCTCCATCTATGAGATTTGTGTTTTTACCTGCTATTGTCTGATTATACTGTTTTCTGTACATCATTCAAGTGACTAACTGATCTGTTCATTTCCAAAATTTCTGTTTGGTTCCTTTTCAATGTCTCTATTTCCTTGCTGAATTTTTCCTCAATATTTTACAATATTTTTCTCAACATTATTTTCTTTTCATCTACTTAGATAACTTTATTGTCTATGCCTTGAATTGATTTTTAAGTTTCTTTTCCCAGTCCTAAGTTCTTTGTTTATGTAAATTCTCTATATGGTCTTTTAACTTTTTGAATAGAACTTCTAAAACTTTTCTCTAGCATTTCAGTTATCTTGTCATCAGTTTTTTTATATTAAGAACATTTCATCTATGAGTATTGTCTCATATTTTGTATTTATTCTGTTTTATGTATCTGTTGGACTATACATGTCTTTTTTCTTGTTTTCCCACTCTATATTACTGATTTTATTTATATGTCTTACTTCATGTGAGTCGATTTGGTGAATGTACCGATATGTTGACATGAAAATTCTACTATAGCAACAATTATGATGGTTTGACAGAAGTCTAAGTTTCACCTGTGGGAGAAGATACTGTGTACATAACATATATCTACCTACAAGGTCTAGATAGGTATTCTAGAGCTCTGGTTCTAGAAAAGTATGTTTATGTAGTGGCCTAAAAGGACATGGAGTTTGAGACAAGAGGGGATAGAGTAGGAATTAGGGGTGAAAATATATGTGTTAGAAGTATTAAAACCAGAGGGTAAGGGAAAGAAGAGATGCCTGTGGGGTAACTAGCTCTCACACAACAAAGCCCTCAGATGGAAGTGTTATGATCCAAGGGGGAGGGAGAGTGGAGGGCTATGCATGGAACAATCAGGTACCCTGTGCAGATCCTCAAACTACAAATATACAATCCCAGGGATTATATATCTAGATATTGACTATATGACAATCTATGCTGTGAACAAAAATTTGGTGTAGGTTGTAGTATAACATATAGCTCATCTTTAATATGAATGTATATATAATAATATGGTCAAAATATCTAAATTTGGTGATTTTAGGGTCGTTTGTAGTTGTTCAATTTCAGTAAACATCCTTTTATAAATCTATTTTTAATATATTTATTTCATATGTGTATGTTATGTGCACACACATGTATGTGCAAGCACATGCATTCTATAGAACATATATAGTGGTCAGAAAACAATTTATAGGACTCAATTTTTTCCTTTCCCATATGAGTCTAGAAGATCAAACTTGGGTCATGCAGCCTTGGCAGCTAAAGTTTTCACTAAATATGGTAGTTTGAATGAGAAGTTTCTGTAGGCTGATATATTTTATTATTTGGTCTCTAGTTGGATCTGTGTGGTGATATGAATGAAAATAGACTGCCATAAGCTCATAGAGATTGTCACTATTAGGAGGTATGGCACTGTTGGAGTAGGTGCAGCCTTGATGGAGGAAGTACGTCATTATGGGGGTGGACTTTGAGGGGTCAGATATTAAAGCCAGGGCCACAGTCCCTCTCACTATCTGCTGCCTGAAAATCTGGGTGTAGAAATCTAAACTACTTCTCCAGCACCATGTCTGCAGGCATGCTGCCATGCTTTCCACCATGACAACAATGGACTAGAACTCTAACCTGTAAGACAGCCACAACTAAAAGTTTTTCTTTAAAGAATTGCTATGCCCATGGTGTTTCTTCACGGCAATAGAAACCCAACTAAGACAACCTTAGTGTAATTGTTTTGGGATGGGTTAGTGGGTGTGGCCTTGTTGAAGGAGGTGTGTCACTAAAGACTGCATTGAGCTTTCAAAAGTCTATACCATTTATAGTTCTCTCTCTCTCTTGCTTGTGGATCAGCTACAAGCTCTCAGTTATTACTCCAAGACTATGCACGTCTGTTGCCGTGTTCTCTGTCATGATAATGATGGACTCACCCAATGAACTGGAAGAGCACAATAAACACTTTTATGAGCTTCCTTGATTATGGCATATCATCACAGCAAAAGAAAAGTAATTAAGACACAAAATGAGCTATTTAGTATCTTTTCTATATAAATTCTATAGATATTAATTATATTTGAACAGAAAACTCTATTAGTTAATTTAGTTGTCAGTTAATGAATGATTGGACAGTTATTTTTTTTTCTATTTATAGTTCTGATAAATTTACCAGCATTTTTGAGGGACTCCATTTATATTGTTATATATACCTTCAATAGATATGTAGTTGTTGTCAATGGTTCTTTAACCTTTATTTCCTCCTGTGTAGACAAAATGTCACTCAGTTATGAGACCTTAGGACCCTGTCAAGATGTATTTGTACATATTCACTGATCTGCCATGTGCACAGTCCTTGACATTTATTTATAATTAACTGCAGATAAATATATTTAAATTTATTAATTCCAATATTTAAAATATTTAGCTCAATTTATATTCATTAATTCCTGAAATAAAACTTGCTTTAATTACCTTGCTGCTCCACCTCTAACTTTAAGATGGAGTATGGATTTACTTGCTTAGTTATTGACTACCACATTTAGGGGCTTGAATTTTTCACCATTATTTTAGCTGTTATCCCTCAGTTACTGGCATATAGGCTCTCCTTATACTTGTTTAAAATAAATATATACCTTAATTTTCTTCTTCCTCTGTGTCTTAAGACTTATAGAGATTTGTTTGTAATTTATCTGCAGAAAACATTTTATGATTTAAAATGATGCTTTATAATGTTCAGATTTACTATAATGGCAATTCTTTTGTATTATGTAAAAAAAATATTGAATACTGTAGGATCTAGAGAAACACTAACCATTCTCTGTTTTTATGTTATGACAATGAAATATACTCATTTATGTAAAATAATAAATTATATTTAAGAATCTTACATATGAATATTTATATATTTCTGTAATTTTATTCTATATGAATTGAAAGTATATAATAATCATTCCACTATTTTGTTTTTTCTACATCTTCTATTTCCCTTAATACTTGATATTGAATACTATTACTATGTTACTAGTTGCCCTAGATATATAATCGGTTCATGTGTCCTATAAAAGAGTATACTTTTCTTTAATTTTAAATGTTTGCAACATCAATTCTACAGTGCATTATATGAAGAAGGCAACCCTTTTTTTCTTTTCTTTTCTTTTTTTTTTTTGGTTTTTCGAGACAGGGTTTCTCTGTGGCTTTGGAGCCTGTCCTGGAACTAGCTCTTGTAGACCAGGCTGGTCTCGAACTCACAGAGATCCGCCTGCCTCTGCCTCCCGAGTGTTGGGATTAAAGGTGTGCGCCACCACCGCCCGGCCCCTTTTTTTCTTGTTAGCATTTGCCAGGTACCTATTTGTATAGGTACTTTCCAGGTACCTATCTTTACTACCCTTGCAAATCATTCTGATTCAACTGTCTTTTTCACAGCACAAATTGGAATTTTATTTTGTGACATAATCTTAAATTGATGTTTCTTTCAATTTCTGATGTACATCTATATACCATCCCAAATAGTAAAAATGTATTTGTGTTCATTTTGTAATAAAATTGAACTGACAATATATTCTTTCTTAGTATTTCTTTGGTATGATCAAGCATGTAGAGATTAACTCCCTCAACTATTATAGTGATAACATATTTTAATGATTTCTTTTAATTCCCATCTACTACAGGTAGATTAATTAGATCATTTCATTTACTTTCACATCCTTTGCTATACTCTCTACTCATACCTCTTGGTATTAATTACATGATCATATAATTTTAAAGAATATGACATATAAGTTCTGTTCTGTCACAACATTCTACTCTTGCTTCATCTCAGTTTTACAGTGAAATGTACTCTGCATTCATTGCCAATCTTTTGCTTTCATTTTCTTTGGTTTTTTTTTAGTTAAAATTGATACCCATGTAATTTTTCCAAATATCCTCACAAAAACAATTGCCTTTGAAATCCCTCTAATTAAAAAACATATACCTGTAGTCTTCACTCTTGAAAGACAGTTTGACAAGATAGAAATCATTAGCTCCCTTTCCCACCATGAATAGCATGTAACTGGTGTTTCAATGTGTTTTGGTATAGAATTTTGAAGTGGGGAAATCTAAAGCAAGGTTAACTCTTTTCTTTTTACACATGACCTGATCTTTCTATTCTTTCTGGTTGCTCAAAGGATCCTTTTCTCCATTTTAACAACATGTAACTTTACTAGGACATTCACTAGCATCAATGGTACTGGTTCAATTTTCTCTTGCAGGCATAGTATCCGTTAGATAAGTCTTTCTGTAGGGATATTTCTTTCATTCTTACTTCTCATTAAAATTTTCTATATACTTAATTATTTTTTTCTAGCTTTACTTTTCTTCCCAGGGCCCTCTAATTACAAATACATTTACTCTTCTTCATCTGACTTCTAGATGCAACAGTTTCATTCCTGTTTATCTTAAATTATTCATTATATTATATTTATCATCCTCATTTTCTTTCATTTATTGCTTCAATGTTTGTGTCTCTCTCTAGGAAAAAATTTTACCACAGTCTCATATTTAGTAGACTACAACATATGTCTGAAACAAATGGAGTTTTCACCACACAAATGATCAATTCTGGCATACCAAGACAGGATCTGACAAGTCAATCCAATATGACAGTTTTTACCCAGAAGTATCACCAAGTCCCATGGGATGAAAGCTTATGTTAGCAGGTAGACACCTCCTCTTCTAAATGACCAACTATAACACATGAATTTCCAAGATCCTCTTACCTTCTATGAGCTATCTACTGTGTCTTGCAGAACTTTTTGTAACACATACTCATTTATTATAAATAATACTGCAAAAAGGAAAGATGAATGGCCAGATGGAAAAACCTAACACACTTACCTTGAGATATAAAGAAGATAGAAGTTTCTATCCTGTAGAATGAGCTGTGGGCAGGCCTGCTTTTCATCCCGCCCGGCTTCCGGCCACTGGCTAGCTTATGCCCCGAAATAACAACACACAAATTGTATTGTTTTAAACACTGCTTGGCCCATTAGTTTCAGCCTCATATTAGCTAATTCTCACATCTTGCTTTAACCCATAATTAGTAATGTGTGTAGCACCACAAGGTGGTGGCTTACCAGGAAAGATTCAGCATGTATGACCTGGTGGCTGGATCCATGACCTCTGACCCATAAGGAGAGGCATGCCGATTGACTAACTTCTCTTTTTCCCAGCATTCTGTTCTGTCTATTCCACCTATCTAAATCCTGCCCTATCAAAATTAACCAATGAGAGTCCTCTATCACTATCCCTTTTGAATATTCCTTAATTATTTATCACTACATCTTTAACTATGCAGAAATTCTCCGTTGTTGCTCTCATTTCATTGATTAATTTAATACAGGATTCATTATGTAGATATGATTGGTTACATCACTGGCCATTGGTGATAACTCAACTTAAATTCCTTTGTTCTCCATGGAGTCTATGGAATAGGAGGAGTAAGACTGAGAATTACAATCTTATAATTATATGCTCAATTTCACCGGCAACCAGATTTGTATTTCAAGGCTATCCAGAAGGCCTCCAAGAATCACTTCATTCACAGGATAAATGCCACTATCCTCTAGGAAATTCCAAGAGATATAGAAGGTCTGTACTGAGTGTTCATATCATTCTGAAAATTCAAAAAGATATGATACATTGGTGTAGGAGGTCCTTCTGTCTATGTGTTGTTTTCATTGGTTAATAAAGAAACTGAGTGGGCCTGTTGATATGGCATAACTTAGGTAGGTGGGGAAAATTAAGTGGAATGCTAGGGGGGAAAAGGCAGAGTCAGAGAGATGCCATGAAGCCACTAGAGACAGACGCTGGGAATTTTACCCAGTAAGCCACTGTCACATGGAGATATACAGATTAATAGAAATGGATTAAATTAATATAAGAGATAGCCAATAAGAAGTTAGAGCAAATGGGCCAAGCAGTGTTTTAATGAATACAATTACTGTGTGGTTATTTCGGGGCTAAGCTAGCCAGGTGGCCAGGACAAAAAAGCGGGCCCTTCTACAACACGTATGTATGAATTATATGATAATCATTCCCTCAACTGGATTTGTATAAAAAGCATAATGTTAGCTGAACATAAGCAATCATCATTCTCTGCTTCTTGACTTTGGATGGCATGTGACCAGCTATCTCCTCACTCTCTTGTCACCAGGAATTCCCCACCATGGTGGAATTTAGCCTTGAACTGTGATCCAAAAGAAACACTTTCTCCCTTAAGTTGCCTTTTGGGGGTATTTTATCACTAGAACATATAATATAACTAAGAATATATACTCATGTAAGAAGGTCTACATTCTGTTATTTCTGTTATCACATCTAATTTTCCATACTATCTCATTTTTCTGATTGTATCACTTATTTTTCTATATGGATATATATTTTCTTTGTTTCATACTCTTATTTCCTTAGTGATTTATGTTCTTTCTTCATTCTGTGTGTTGTTTCATCATTTCTTGATTTGCAATCAAGTTTTATACATGAGATTCATTTTATTGTAGTATATTCTGATAAATATTCATCTATTTATAAATGTGGTTATTTCCTAGTCATTTATTCTTGTGATCTTCTTGTATTATTAGCATGCTATTTTTTCTATTTTATTCATCACTGAATGTCCTGTGGGCTTTTTGGACAAGTTTATTTTAGTTTGGAGTAGGAGCCATTGTAAAAACATAGACATTTTCCCCAAAGAATTTTTACCTCTCTACTACCACAGGGGTATTTGAATTCTTCTAGGCATGAGCATGTGTGTCTTCACACACATCTGTTATTCACAGAATTAAAGTGAGCCTAATCATTCTATCACATTTATCACAACTTGCTTTTAGGAAAAACAAAAGTTTTGTACTTCACAATACATATTTATCCTTCAGACAGTTGTTTGGACTTGTATCTGTTCTTTTTTAACAACTGTAACCTCTGGACTAATTTGCTACTCTTCATATTTATTGCGTTTGTTTCCTCTATTGTAACTGATTACTCACTGAATTAGATCAATCCCATGGTCACAAAATACTATTGTTTCACCAGGCAGTGGTGGTGCACACACTTTAATTCCAGCACTGGGGGACACAGAGGCAGGCAGATCTCTGAATTTGAGACAAGCCTGGTCTATAGAACTAGTTCCAGGACAACTACGGCTGTTACATAGAGAACCCTATCTTGAAAAACCAAAAACAAAAGAAAAAAACTATTGGTTCTAGGTCATTTGGGTTTGCTGACATTATTGTTGTTGTTCTTTTTGTGTGGGGAGGGATATGTATGTGCCATATCATGCAGTTGAAAGACAGAGGGCAATCTCAGATATGAAACACCAACTCTAAGTTTATGCTGAGATAAAGTCTCTTGTTGCTTTTTTACACCTTATCACAGGCTCATTGATCCAAAAGCTTCTAGGGATTCTCCTATCTTTGTTTTCCATCATCATATAGCAGTATTGGAATTACAGATGCTCATACTACTGCAAACAGCTTTTGTGTGAGTTCAGGGATTTGAACTCAGGTCCCCACACTTGCTTGTTAAACCTTTCCAATAATTGAACTCCCTCCAGCCATGAAGGTCACACACTAATTGTGACTTACTCTGGTTCATCTATTATAATAGAAAGGAAATTTCAACAGTGAGAAGTGGACAGCAGAAATTTATTCTTTCCTTATTTGATACCGATGCAGTAAGTCACATGAAATGATTTCCTTCTTGATGAAGTATGAGACACAGGGAAGTGACAAAGAACCAGATGTAGTGAGGAGCTGCTGGCTGCCTCCCGCTGCCTGACTCCTGGCTGCGTGGCTAGCTTATGCCCTGAAATAACAATACACAAACTGCATTCATTTAAACACTGCCTGGCCCATTAGTTTTAGCCTCCTACTCACATCTTGATTAACCCATATCTAATAATCTATGTAGCACCACAAAGTGGTGCCTTACCAGGAAGATTCTAGCATACGTCCATCTTGGGCAGGATCATCGCATCTCACCCAGAGATCAGAGGCATGGCGATTTATTAACTTCCCTTCCCAGCATTCTGTTCTGTATACTCTGCCCACCTAAGGGCTGGCTAATCAAATGGGCCAGGCAGTTTCCTTATTAACCAATGAAATCAACTCAAACAGAAGACCCTCCCACATCAACCAGATATTGAGGAAAAATAGACAAGGTGGGAGAACTGATGGTGAAGAGTGACAAATTTGAGAAAACAAAATTAAGAGATTATATATATTCAAATTTCCAGGATAAGGCTATTGAAAAAAAACTGGCAAGTGATAATAATTACATACTCATAATAGTATCCAGGATTTTAGGAAGTTTTGAAGAAAAAAGTCTAAAAGTAGTATTGGGGAACAATGAGCTACCAATATTCAAATTGAGCTCTATGGATTAAGAAAAAAGATCAAAGCAATGTTCACCTAAGGTGATATCAAGAAAAGACAGCACATTTTACATGGTTATTATGAGGCTAAGTAAAAGAAGAAAACTTTCAGGAAAACTCCAGACATATAACAAATTTCTAATAATGGAACTAGCTGAATGCTGCATGGCTTGGGTCTTGGAACCCTAACTGTGGGTGACATAGGAATGATGAAAGGACAGACACCAAGACACATGTAAAGATAGGCTGTGATTGGGTGGGCTGGGCTCATGGATAGAAAATCCATAACACATCAGAAACTCAGAAGCACATTTCTTATAAGCAGTTGGAAAAGGAGGTAGGGTTATTTCATACAACTGAACAAGGAGGCAGTGTTACTTCATACATATGAATAAGGAGAATACAGGGTTATTATATACAGATAAATAATAAGGCCAGGTTATTATGTGTAGCTGAAGAAGGAGGCAGGTTTAGCTAATCTCTAAAGGAGCAGTCTCTGTAGAGGAGCAGCAGTCTTTAGGATGTAACATCTTGTGACTGAAATGTATGGTCAACATTTTCTATATACACTGTCAACATTTGCTTTGGAACAGAAGAAAGTTTTGCCATCGATCTGAGCCACTCCTAAGGGACTGAAGCACTTGGGTCCTTAGCATGGTCCTGCACACTTAACACACATTCTTCAAGAATTTCATTGACCCTTCTACAGAATCAGTAGTTTCCAAGTTCTAAATAGACAGACCATGAGGACTCACACTGAGTGGCTAACAAGTGGATCCTAACCATCTTCAAGTTTAAATGGTCAGTACTTCTCTCAGTTACAGTTAAAGAAGTCTGATTGAATTTGTGCTCTGGGTATCAGACATTCAATGGTAAATACATAACGGGTGACAGAATTGGGCAAAACATATACTTTTTACAAACCTATAAGAAAGCAAAATAGTTTCCAAACAGAAAAGCAGCAAAGCAAGGAACTTCATAGTAGTTCAAAGCAACTGTCATGGCTTTGTTGTGAAATGTTAGTTTAGGATTTGTTGCATCTGTTTATGCGGTAAAATGTTTGTTTAATGATGCAATGTTTGCCTGCCTAAAACACCTGATTGGTCTAATAAAGAGCTGAATGGTCAATAGTTAGACAGGAAAAAAGATAGGTGGGGCTTATAGGCAGAGACAAAAATAGGAGAAATCTAGGAGAGGAAAGAGTAAGGAGTAAGAAGGAGAGGAGAACCCCAGAGACCAGCCAGCCCACCACATAGCCAGCCACAGTGTAGTGATATTTCATTTGTATTTTAATAAATAAAGCTTGTTTGAAGATCAGAATGCAAAACAGCCACACAGTCCAGGCAGTAGTGGCACACACTTTTAATCCCAGCAGCCACACTAGGTAGCCATAGAGGCTTGGCAGTGGTGGTGCAAGCCTTTAATCCCAGCACTAGAGAGGAATATAAGGCAAGACGAGACAGGAATTTGCTCTCTTTCAATCAAGATTTCATATGGGTAAGAGCTCTCTAGTGCCTTGGCTATTTTGCTTTTCTAATCTTTAGGTGGAACCTCAATATTTGTCTCTGGGTTTTTATTATTTGTGTTACACCATGGAGTAAGAAGGAAAGAAAGATATATAGAATAAAGAAAGGTAAAAAGCCCAGGGGCAAAATGTAGTTAAAGAGGAATGGGTTAAGTTAGAAAATCAGGCTAGAAACAAACCAAGATAAGACTGGGCATTCATAAGAAAGGAAGGATTAGTCTCCATTTATTTATTCGGAGGCTGGGTGCTAGTACCACAAAAACACAAAACAAAAAAAAAACCTACAGACAATTATTGCTGTTTATTATTTTATATTCTTTAATCAGTTCATAAATTTGTTTAATTATCCTTTCTCATTCCTCTTCCACTCTGGCTGAACCCCCTCTTCTTCACAACAAGTTCTACTCTTTCTAGTGGAATGTGGTCCACTGGGTTTATTTATGGTTTCTTATATGAGCACAATTTAGGGTTATTTGCTGGGTAATTGGCAGCATACCAGTGGGTATACCACTAAAGAAAATGAATCTATTTCCATTAGCAACCATTAACTACCAATACATCCTCAGAAACAGGTGGGGTTGTATCCCATACTCCACATTAAAATATTGCCTATCTTGATCTTGTGCAGTCTTGTGCAGGTAACCCTTGCTTCTGTGGATTGATTGTTGCAAAAGCCACATCATGTCTAGAAGACAATGTATAGCATTCTTCTCCATACCTATACTCTTAGAGTCTTTCTTTCTAGATGTTCCTTGAACCTTGGAGAGAACAATATAGATGTATTGTATGTATGTTAATGTTGTAAACTTGATACACACTTAAGCATATGTGTCAAGAAGTAATCTTAATTAAGTGATTTCCTGCTATGAGGATGCCCTGTGAACATGTCTACGATGATGTCCATGGCAGCATTTTTTTTTGATTAAGGATTGATGTAGAAAAGCCAAACCTTGAGAAAGTGGTTCCCTCGGAAGGTTCAATAAGTAAACTGAACAGGCCATGGAGGTCAAGTGTTGTGTGAAGGAGCAGTGGGCTGCTTATCCCAGCCGCTCGGCTATCTTAGCCCCTGAAATTATGACACAGAAATTGTATTAATTAAAACACTGCCTTGCCCATTATTTCTAGCCTCTTATTGGATAACTCTCACATCTTGATTTCTAATAACCTGTGTAGCACCACGAGGTTGTGGCTTACTGGGAAATATTCTAACCTTTGTCCATCTTGGGCCATAGCTTCAGGGCGTCTGTCACACTTTCCTTCTTCCCAGCATTCTATTCTGTCTTCTCCGCCCACCTAAAGGCTGCCATATCAAAAGGCCAAGGCAGTCTTTTTATTCAACCAATGAAAGCAACACAAATATAGAATGACCTCCTATACCAGTCAAGGCAGTGTGCAACTTTGTTCCATGGTCCTTTAGTTTCTGTTCAAATTTCTTCCCTGATTTCCTTCAATGATGGGCTATAACCTTTAAGTCAAATATATGCTTTCATGCACAAGTTGGTTTTGGTTATTGTTTAATCATAGCATCATAGAAATTAACTAGAACATGCTATTTAGTGCTAAGTGCTCAGCAGTCATGTTTTCTCAGTACTTTGACCAATTATAAGTTTTTCCTTTAACCATTCTCCATTAAAAATAGAAGTTTCTCTTACTAAGGCTGAAAGTAGCTCTAAACTATGGACATAAGGATAAACAGTTAGAAGACAGTTTGACAGAATGTCGATTCAGCAAGATAAAAATTGTAGGCCCTGCCTCTAGAATCTATGACCTTCACAGCCATGTGTTTAATTTTTTAACCAGGTTCACAGTACCAGGCATGAATTTCGTCCTGTAAAGAGAGCTTTGAAATTAGCCAGAAAACAATTGGTTACCATCTCCCAAGATACTAGTAGCACTGCTTTCGGAGTCAGCACATCTTGCCTGATAAGATGGTATTGTAAGTAGCTTGGTTAGCAATTTTGAAGATTGTTGAGTACTGAGCAAAGAGCTCTCTCCCTACATGACAATTCATCATAGAGATGATTCAGTTGTTTCATTTCTTCTTCATGTGCTTTTCATTTGACTATTATCATAATGGGAACAGGGATGACCAAACTCACTGCATATTGAATTGACAGGGTGCAAGCAATTATGCATCATTGCCTTGTTAAGCCAATCCAATGTCAAACTGTGACAACAGCTTGATGGAGTACTCTCATTGGTTAATAAAGAAACTGCCTTGGTTTTTTGATAGGGCAGGATTTAGATAGGTGAAGTAGACAGAACAGAATGCTGGAAAGAAGGGAAGTTAGTCTTCTCTCTGAGACAGACACTACGGAGCCAGCCGCAAGGTCATACATGCTGAATCTTTCCTGGTAAGCCACCACCTTGTGGTACTACACACAATACTAAATATGGGTTAAAGCAAGATGTGAGAATTAGCTAATAAGAGGCTGAAACTAATGGGCCAGGCAATGTTTAAATGAATACAGTTTGTGTGTTGTTATTTCAGGGCATAAGCTAGCCAGGCAGCCAGGAGCTGAGTGAAAAGCAGGCCTGCTTGCCTCTCACTACAACAGCTGGCTAGGGTAGAAGATATTCTTGGAATGTTTCTAGGGGCTCAGATGAAAAGTTGTTCTTTCAATGTGATAGATGGTGTTTATAGATCCCTTGAGGAAAAAGTGTCTCTCTCAATATGACTTAAATACTTAATCTGAGTACTACACTATCTGGATAAAACAAGTTCCACCCTTTTATTCATTTTATCTGCAGTTGAATAAAGAGCTTCCATTCTATCAGCATTTAAACATTGAAGCACTATGTGTCTGCATGCAGAACTGTCTCTTTCCATTAGCTGTGCATAATATAGTATATAATTATGTAACATAATCATGCACTGTATTTGTATTCTCCTCAGATAGAAAGGTGTTGCATTATGCCAAATGAATCATGTAAAACACGCACAGATTCTTTGTTAATTGGCCAATTGTCAGGTACTAAAAGTCAGAGGAATGAAAGGGCATAATAGTTTGATATTTGCAAGATCCCTATTTCCTATGGGTTCATAACCATCTAATGTAAATGTATTTGCTGGCCAAATTCAAACCACAGTCGAGCTGACTGTGATATTGAGTGCATTCTGAATTCCCATTTTCTCCTCTATTTCCATAGATTGCTGTGTAGTTGTTGTAGGCGGTGGTCCACTTGATTTCAGAAGGGAATGACAGCCTATTATTGAGAGGTGACTAGAAACACACTGGTTGGTGATAGAGGATATAGCAAAAGAAGAGAAGATAGTTAAAGCAAGTCTTAACAACTTTAACATGTTTGTTGGAGTTACTCTTCAATTAAAGTCACCTGGTCCCTGTATTAGAAAATGCAACAAGAGAAAATTATATCAGACAAAGGAATGATGGAAATGTGTTACTAGATTTCTAAGAAATGTGGAATTTTTATTGTTTTAAAATACTGTATACAAATCCAATAAACTCTGGTCTGAATAGATTTGCTTTCAGTTATTCTGAATTAACAATTTTGAGTACCTGATGATAAATCAGAGAATTTCCCTGCTGATGATCACCAGCTAAACAAAACTCTTCAAAGTAGGGTGTTTTTTTTTTCTCTGTGCTGTTCATTCTATTTAATAGCATCACTGGATGTAGAATAGCATTACCTGGATATAGAATAATATTCTTATTGAAATTCTAGCACCTCTACATAATTAACAGCTTGCTAGTATCTCCCAATGCTCCCCAGTTATCATACCTTGAGGAAAGAAATATTACTTGGGAGTCAATGTTTGAAAAATGAAAAGGAAGTTGTAAGAAAGAACCCATACCAAGTTGTGGAAATATTTACCATTCCTTCCTGTCATCATATGCAAAATTTTATTTGGTTCCTCAAATTCTATGCATGTGAATGTCTGCTAATTATGTCTAATCAGAAGAGAGGCAATTCAAAACAAAGGTTTTCATGTTATGCAATCGACAGAGCTAAGGTGTACATGGATTTGGTGATATACAAGCACTGAATTCTCATCTGTTATATATTTCCCTTTTATAACCTTTAAAATGAAAATATTCCAACAGTTCTACTTTTAAGTTTTCCACAGAAATCACCATTGGTAAAGATCTTAAAAAAATAAATGGTAAAACCTTTTCATTTCAAGTGCTGTCTTGCTAAAAGCAACAGCTTTGGTGCTTTGCTTTGCTGGGGCAATGCATGTCCAAGACAGTGAAGTGCTAGAACACTCATAATAAAACACAAGGAACACAAGTTTGCAAAGAGGACTGCCCCAGACTTATTCCTCATACAATACTGAAAGCATCTAATCTCTCAGGTTCCTGAAACTCACTTCCTAGTTTCTGTTATTAGAACAATATTTAGAGAGGAGCGGGAATCTCCAATTTAATGTTATTTTCCTTTAGATTTCAACTAAATAAGGAGAACTCCATAAGGAAGACATGAAGAGAAAAATTAACTATGAGGGGAAAAGAAAAATTGCCAACTGATACTCACAATGTTCTTCTCTGGCCTGGTTTAGTGAAAGACATTTTCAGTTGTGTTCTTAAGCTTATCTGAGTTCCACAGAAATGGAAAAATGCATGGGCTCCATTTAAACTCCACTGTTATGGTTGATTTTAATGTAAAATTGGAACAAATTAGAATCTCCTGAGTAGGGTACCTTCCCTGAAGAATTACCTCGATTGCTTTGAATGATGTGGGTAGACCAACTACAATTGAGGATATCACCTTCAAGTAGGAGTCCAGTTAAAAAGGGGCATGGATGGAGGATGAATTGGCACATGGTGGGAGTGGGTTTGGGAGAAGTGGAGTGAGAGAAAGCTGCAATCAGAATGTATTATATGAGAGAAGAATAAACTTTAAAAAATTAAAGGTATTTAATAAGTTGATTCTCACCTTTGATCCCCTGGACTTCCTTTGCAGGAATATGGCTGATATGCCCTATTGTTGCTGCTGCTGCTGCTGCTGCTGCTGCTGCTGCTGCTGCTGCTGCTGCTGATGATGATGATGATGATGATGATGATGATGATTGTTTTGCTGATATAAGAATCAGCATTTCCATGCTCTAACTGTTGAATAGAAATAATTGGCTCTCTGGAATTTTCCAGGCTTCCAGTGCCAGACAGATACTACCGAGGCACATTCCTTTATGTCTTGAATCATTGCCCATTCTCCATTCCTCCCTCCCATTTCTGGAACTACTCTGAGGTTGGGGCACTCGGCCTCCAAGGCTGAGTATCAGGTTCTCAATGTCTTTAGTGGATAAGATCTTTCTATGATTACCATTTTAAAATTCAATAAATTGGCTCATCAAGAACCCAATTAAACATCCACCTTTCCCAAGATCAGTAAGTCACAAATTGAGAGCCAGGCATTGGTGTATAGGAGTCAAATGGATGCTAACTAAGAAAGGAAAAAAATCTGTAGCCATATCCAAGAACTAATCAAAGAAATTTTCTTCGAGTAGAGATCAGAAGGCTTTCTGAAGAGAGTAATGAAGAAAAGCGCTGACCCATATGACACTTCAAAATGTAATTTTTACTATTGTTAAAATACAAGGATAAAAACATGAGCAAAACCAAAAAGTCACAACAGCATTAAGTTCTACATGATGTTTGATTCTCACAGTGAATGAGCTAACAATTTTGAAAGTATACTATGTTGGAATATGTGAGTAAATATATTGGAGATAAAGTGGATAATGTGATCTGATTTTCACAGGTCATGAAAATAAATTACAGTCCTCCTCCACCGTCAGCCACATTCAGAGAGCCCGGTTTGGTCCCCTGTTCCATCAGTTCCATTCCAATTGGACTTGGTGGTCTCCCATTAGATCTGTCCCACCATCTCAATGGGTAAACGCACTCCTCACGGTCCTGACTTCCTTGCTCATGATCTCCCTCCTTTTGCTCCTCATCAGGACCTTGGGAGCTCAGTCCGGTGCTCCTATGTGGGGCTCTGTCATTTTCTCCATCCAATGCCAGGTGAAGGTTCTATGGTGATATGCAAGATATTTATGAGTATGGCAATAGGATCTGGACATTTCTGGCACCCTCTCCTCAGCTGCCCAAAGACCTAGCTGGGGGCGTCCTCTGGACACCTAGGAACCCCTCTAGAGTCAAGTCTCTGCCAACCCTAGAATGGCTCCCTTAAGTAAGATATATAATTCCTTGTTCCCATATCCACCCTTCCTATATCCCAACCATCCTATTCCCCCAAGCTCTTCCCATCCTCCACTTCACACTTTTCTCGCCCCATCCCCTCTCCCCCATCCCACCCCACCCCTATGTTCCCATATTTTGTCCAGCAATCTTGTCTACTTCCAGTATCCAGGAGGATAACTATATGTTTTTCTTTGGGTTCACCTTCTTATATAGCTTCTCTAGGATTTTTACGAATTATAGGCTCGATGTCCTTTATTTATGGCTAGAACCCAATTATGAGTGAGTACATCCCATGTTCATCTTTTTGGGCCTGGGTTACCTCACTCAGGATGGTGTTTTCTATTTCCCTCCATTTGCATGCAAAATTCAAGATGTCATTGTTTTTCACCGCCGAGTAGTACTCTAATATGTATATATTCCACACTTTCTTCATCCATTCTTCCACTGAAGGGCATCTAGGTTGTTTCCAGGTTCTGGCTATTACAAATAATGCTGCTATAAACATAGTTGAACAGATGCTTTTGTAATATGATTGGTCATCTCTTGGGTAAATTCCCAAGAGTGGAATTGCTGGGTCCTGGGGTAGGTTGATCCCGAATTTCCTGAGAAACCGCCACACTGCTTTCCAAAGTGATTGCACAAGTTTGCATTCCCACCAGCAATGGATGAGTGTACCCCTTACTCCACATCCTCTCCAGCAAGGCTATCATTGGTGTTTTTGATTTTAGCCATTCTGACAGGTGTAGATGGTATCTTAATGTTGTTTTGATTTGCATTTCCCTGATTGCTAAGGAGGTTGAGCATGCCCTTAAGTGTCTTTTGGCCATTCAAACTTCTTCTGTTGAGAATTCTCTGTTCAGTTCAGTGCCCCCATTTTTTAATTGGGTTCATTAGCATTTTAAAGTCTAGTCTCTTGAGTTCCTTATATATTTTGGAGAGCAGACCTTTGTCTGTTGTGGGGTTGGTGAAGATATTTCCCAGTCAGTAGGCTGCCTTTTTGTCTTAGTGAGAGTGTCCTTTGCTTTACAGAAGCTGCTCAGCTTCAGGAGGTCCCATTTATTCAATATTGCCCTTAATGTCTGTGCTGCTGGGGCTATACGTAGGAAGCGGTCTCCTGTGCCCAAATGTTGTAGAGTACTTCCCACTTTCTCCTCTAACAGGTTCAGTGTGTTCAGATTGATATTGAGGTCTTTAATCCATTTGGACTTGAATTTTGTGCATGGTGATAGATATGGATCTACTTTCATTCTTCTACAGGTTGACATCCAGTTATGCCAGCACCATTTGTTGAAGATGCTTTCTTCTTCCATTGTGTGCTTTTAGCTCCTTTATCGAAAATCAGGTGTTCATAGGTTTGTGGGTTAAGATCTGGGTCTTCTATTTGATTCCATTTGTCGACTTCTCTATTTTTATGCCAATACCAAGCTGTTTTCAATACTGTAGCTCTGTAATAAATAAATTACAAATAAGCAAAACAGGTGACCCTGTGGTGTTGAATTAGGCATTAGATATCACTATGAAGTCATGAGGATTTTTCTATACCAATTGGCAAATGTACAAATATATCATGTGCCCATGGAGATGTCTTAGAGAAATTATACTTCAATTACAAGGAGTCTACCTAGGTGACAGATGATTTTTTAAAATATTCTTCTCTTCTTCAGGTTCTCTTGGGTTTATGTATTTCACGTTTTACCTAGTGGTATTCTCCAATTAAAAGAACTATTTTTACTTACTTTTGGGATATTGTGGTGAAAATACCTGACAGAAATAACCTACATTCTAGATGTATTGAGTCTGTGGTGGCAAAAAAAGGCATATGTAACATCTCAGTTGAGGAAGAGCAAACCTGTCATAGAAACAATTCACATCATGATGACAGACCAAGAAACAGAGGACAGCCAGAACCTCGCACTGCTCTTCAAAGTTTGAACCTACATAACCTTCTGAAGATTTCTAAAACTTTCTATTATCAACTGGGGACCAGGAGGGATTCAAATATGAGTTATGGGGAATATTTCAAATTCTATCAGGAACCAGCAAACTTTGGAAAAAATGGCTGATTTTGAGTTTATAACAGGGAAAACAATATTTGATTCAGAATCTCATGATGCATAAACATAAATATCATGCTCAAAATGAGGGGGAAAACAGAAAGAGAACACAGGAGTCAGTACAAAAGAACACCCAATGGCCCAAATTGGGGAGAATTTGAGTGAAAAAATGAATGATAGCACAGATTATAATAAAAAGATTAAAATATCTGTGATTCCCTATCAAAATAATATACAATAGGAAAATGCATGGAAGTTCTTCAAAGAAATTCAATAAACCAATGTAGACAAATAGGGAGAAATGAAAAAAAGTTATAATTGTCGGATGCAATAGCAGTGGATGGATACAACAATTAGTGGATGAAAGTCTAAGGAAAGGCAGCTACATACAGCTCAAAGGTTCCTTCCAAAATCTTAATTACTCAGTTCTGACTAACAACAGTTCAGAATTCTTTACTACCTCCCATACACAGAAGGTAGTAACTTAATCTCCTCTAGAGGGAAGTTGGATGTTGCCTAGATGTTAAGTAAAGAAAAGAAAATGGGTATAGACAATCACACTAAAAATAATTGAGAAAAATAAAGAAACATCTTTAAAGGGAGAGAAAGTAAAATTAAAAATCCATATAGGATGGGGTAGAAAAATACAGGGAACTTGGGCCTTATATAGTATGTTGTTACTTTTGAATTTTTTTAAACATAAT
Source organism: Arvicola amphibius (assembly GCF_903992535.2). Lineage (NCBI taxonomy): Eukaryota > Metazoa > Chordata > Mammalia > Rodentia > Cricetidae > Arvicola > Arvicola amphibius. The sequence continues at coordinate 83,321,098 of NC_052065.1, read as the reverse complement.
GTACAAAAAATAATAGCTCCTAATAGATTATGGAACTGCTAAAACTAAACAAACCTATATATTTTAAGAATGTCTTAACTTTATAATGGAAGTCAGAAAAATGTGTTGCATTGGTGGTTGTGCTTTTGATTCCACAAAACAAAGCTATGGATTTTTTTTTAAATTAATGAAGATCAGATCTGATTAGGAAAGACTTCCTAAATATCTTGGCTACAAACATAGAGAAAGAAACAAGAAAGAATACAGAAAAGGTGACATTATATGCCAATCTATCTACAAAGGAACAACTCTGAAACTGGTAAGATATCATTGATCTTGTGGCTACAGAGTATCATGATTTGTTATTACATGCTGTCCTTTTATATAACATGAATAGGAGTTTGGTATGCAGTCCAAATGGACTTAAAAAAAGCAAGCACATGCCTTTTACTTTCTCAATCAAACTACAAAAATTATCTTTAATGGACTTTTGGACACCATAATTCCATATTTGTGTTAATACATACATACATACATACATACATACATACATACATACATACATATGTGTGTGTGCTACCTTTAAAATTTGTTTATTTTCAAAAAGTTAAAAAAAAAAAAAGAGCAAACACCAATGAAGGAAATAGCCTGGGGTGATCCCAGCTGCCATACTACCTCTGTTGCAGTTTTCTCAAAAATCTACATCCATGACAACTTCAAAAATGCTAGCTGAGATGTTTCAGGCTCACAGACTATCTAGCAGACTTCATATAAGCTCTACATTTTCCCACCACACAAGATATTGAACAAAAAAATAAAGCTATCTCTCTTTATTTATAGATCATTTCCTCCAATTTCTGAGGGTCCCCTGAAGAATCATTGCCTCAGATGACGGAAGTAGTATAGAGAATAAGACATCCACATTCCCAAGAGATATGGTGGGTGGTGTTGGTCCTGAGATTATGGGTGATTATCGTCTTTTAGGGGGATTGATTACAAGTTATTATTGGTAATGGTAGGAAAAAAGCTGAACAAACGAGGTTAGAGTCACAGATTTCTTTCTGAGAAAAAGTGAGGATATATTATACAAATTATAGGATAAAGGGGTAGTATTATTGAATTTTCTTTTAAAACTAAAAGCAATGAGTAGTCTCAAAATACTTACATTGGTATGGATTTTTTATATTGATACAAATTTAGGTTATTTTATTTTAACATACTGTGTATATGTTTCTACTCTTGTTTAAGGTATATTTGTATTATGATATAATTTTGAGGTTATTTTTGTTTTGACTATATAATGTGTTTATATATTTCTACTCTTCTTTAAGATACTTTTGTATATTGATACAAATTTAAGGCTATTTTGTTACAACATTATATATAAATGTTTCTACTCTTGTTTTAAGGTATTGTATCTATACAGCTCACTTAAAATGTAATGTAAAGTTCTAGTCTTTGAAAGTTACTATTATAAACTAGTATAACATAGAAACATGGGTTAATAATTAGTCTCTATAACAATCAACTTGTAGTAAGGTAGGTTATGTTTTGAAGATCAAACAAAAATATATTTTACATAGATATATGGTCCTTCAAACACTTTACAAACTACAGAATATGGAATTTAAGATGTTTTTTAATTACCTAAGGCTTGTCATGGCCAATGAGACATGTTCCTCCTGACAGCACCAAATTACTTCAAAAAAGGATATTGGATATTGAAGAACCATCTCTATTAAGTTTACTTTCATTGTGGCAAAGTTAGCAACAGGGCAAGCACCGCTCTTGCCCTCTACTATTGACAGTATACTGTATAAATCGAATGAGAAGGACACAAAAGAAAGTGACTATAAGAACTTTCCTAAGATAAGGTAGGAGAGAGTCCTTCAAAATTGCCTTCTTTTTTAAAGTTCTTTTTTTATTTATTAAAAATTTCCACCTCCTCACATCCCCTCATTTCCCTCCCATCTCCCCGCACTCTCCCCTCCCTCTCCCTCTCCAGTCCTACGAGAAGTCAGGGTGTCCTGCCCTGTGGGAAGTTCAAGGCCCTCCCCCTCCATCCAGGTCTAGGAAGGTGTGCATCCAAACAGACTAGGCTACCAAAAAGCCAATTCTATGCAGTAGAATCAAACCCGGTGTCATTATAATTGGTTCTCTCAGTCCGACCTCATTGTCAGCCACATTCAGAGAGTCTGGTTTGATCACATGCTTGTTTCAGTCCCAGTCCAGCTCGCCTTGGTGAACTCCCATTAGATCAGTCCCACTGTTTCTGTGGGTGGACACACACCTCGCAGTACTGACTTCCTTGCTCATGTTATCCCTCCTTCTGCTCTCCATCTGGGCCTTGGGAGCTCAGTCTAGTGCTCTAATGTGGGTCTCTGTTTCTATCCTCCATCCATTTGCCAGATGAAGGTTCTATGGTGTGGCTATGGGAGAAGGCCAGTTCAGGCACCCTCCTCTCTGCTGCCCAAGGACCTACAATGGGACCTCCTGAAACTGATCAAAATTTCCTTTATCACAAGAAAGGTCTGTCAGATATTGTAGGCCTGTAGGCCAAATATGGATGCCCCCAATGTTACCATGGAAACTTGGGTGACTGTCAAGGCAATCAAGTGTCTCTATCTTATCAATTGTTTGGAAGTTGTTTACTTTGCACTTCCTGTTTACTCAAGCAATATTATATCTTTCTTGGGTCTCTGATACATTTCAGGCTAGATAGTTATAGTTTACCTTGGTACCAATTTCAGAAAAAAACTCACAAAAGAGGTGTAAAGTGTATAAGGTTGAGAAACATAAATCCTTAAATTGTTTAAGAAATGTTAGAGGTCTAAAAAGATGGCTTTGGCTTGGTATTACAAGGTAGGATAGAAAGAAAATTAGGTACAAACTTAGGACTCACCAAGATAGGATTCATAATGGAGTATTTTATGTGAATTTTGCCAAATGCAAATAAACTGGACATTGTAAATGCAATTCTTGATAATTATTATATTATATATAGTTTTTACTATGTATAGTTACAACCATTTCCTTTTTATTTAGACAAAATGGGGAAATGTTGTAAATAATTTTTTGTACACTGTGAAGATGTGTCTTTGCCAAAGAACTTTCTGATTGGTTTAATAAAGAGCTAAATGGCCAATAGCTAGACGGGGAATGTGTAGGTGGGTCTTATAGGCACAAAGAAGTCTCTGAGAAGTAGAGAGGCAGAAAAGCCAGCCAGACACAAAACAAATCAAATATACAGAATGAGAAAAAGATAAAAGTCACACAGTAGATCATAGATTAATAAAACTATGGGTTAATTTATGTTATAGATGCTAGCTTGGGATAAACCTAAACTATAGGCTGAGCTTTCATTATTAATACAAAGTTTCTGTGTCATTATTTGGGAGCTGGATGGCAGGACAGAGGATCATTACACTATTATAAATTTAAGAGAAATATGGGGACTTTATTTGTGTCATCATAACAAAATATCCTATTCTAGGCACCTTAAATAACAAGTAATTTGTTTTCTTACTTTTTTTTACTAGAAGACTGAGCTCAACTGGAGGTTCTTCTGGCTTGTGAATGGCCACCTTCTTCCTATATCTTCTTTGTACTGTCTTATCTTAGTAACTGCACATATGGAGAGGAAGATAAAATGCAAAATGACACAAGAGTATGAGATTGCTCATGGACACTAATCTTATCAGATTAGGGTTCCATTTTTTAATTTATTGAGCTTCATTTCTTACTGTGAAGTTCTAATCTCCAAATGAACCACATTAAGTGTCAGGACTTCAACATATAAAGTTAGGGAAAACACATTCAGTCAATAAGATCTCTGTACCATATTTGTAATTCCTCTCTAAATCTAAAGGTTGCCATAAAAATGTAATAAAAATAGAATATAACTTCAGAAGAACTATTATACTGTTTTGCCTAATCATTATATGATAATCTTGTTTGTTGTTATTTGTAATATACAAATAATGTACTTCAAATGTGGTTGTGACCACTTGTGCTTTCATAAACACTAATCCACCCATAAGTAATTTTATGTGTGGCAATATAGTAGAAACATGGCTTTAGCTATGAAAACATATAAGTTGCTAATAAAATTAGTAAGAACTGACATTTATTAATATATTATAAAATGTGATATATATATATATATAGATATATATATATATACCAATAAATAGGCATCAATAAGCAATGGATTGCAAAATTCCATTTTGACAGCAGTCCAACTCTCCAAGGTCAGTAAGTAATGAGAAAAATGTCAACCATTTAAGGGAGAAATTTTCTGAAAAAGTATGTTTCTGATCCCTTTTCATTGCTATAAAAAAATAACTACATGCATACAAGTAAAAATGCAAACTAACTAATTTCAGTAGTTTCTTAATAACTGGTCTGTAGTGAATTAAACCTGAATTCATTCTGTTACATGTTTTTGGCAGCTTGAAACTCTATATATTTTAGTTTGCTCTATTCCCTAAATGTGGATTGCTTGATGGTGTGTAAGAGAGATAATTAGATATAAATACCAACCAGCACCCAAATAACAAGGATCATAATGATCATACAGTGAAACAGCTGTGCCACTCGATAAATTGGTTTCTTTTCTAATACTTGCCCCAATTCAAACATTTTCTAGCTCCAAAAATGTTTTCCCTTCACAGGCCAGATTCAATTTTTAAAATATCTTGCTAATGTAGGACTTCAGAAGGGCAGAAAAATTTGAGGCTTTGTGAACTTTTGTTACAAAAGCTAAACATGAATCTTACTGGTTACAGATTTCGCTGGTTTCTTAATTGATAGTTTAAAATATATAGTAATAGTTATGGGTAGTATGCAGGAAAACAAATACAAGATTATAATTATGAATTAGTAAATAGTCATCTATACATGTAAACTGTATGATATTTGATTCTTTTGCTTTTAGAAATATTTATTTAGTTCTATTTTAGCTTTGAGTGTTTTGTATGCATGTATGTATGTGCCACCACATGTGTATAATGTCCACAGATGATGTAGGAGTCTTCTATCTATCTGTTGCTTTCGTTGGTTAATTAATAAAAAAAACCCTGCTTGATCTGATAGGTCAGACATAAGGTAGGTGGGGAAGAAAGAACAGAATTCTGTGAGGAAGAAAGCAGAGACAGGCAAATGCCAGGAATCTTCTGCCTGAGATGATGTAGGTTAGGATCTTCCTGGTAAGATTAGGCCTCGTGGTGCTACACAGATTATTAGAAATGGGTAATCAAGATGTGAGAGTTAGCCAATATGAGGCTAGAAATAATGGGCCAGCAGTGTTTAAATGAATAACAGTTTCCATGTAATTATTAGGGTGTACACTAGCCAGCGAGATGGAACAAGGAGGTCCACCCTCATTTACTACAAACGCCAAAGGCAATAAGAAGCATTAGATTGCATGGAATTGAGTTTCAGGTGATTGTGAGCTTGCCATGTGGGTGCTAGGAACAATAACCCTGATCCTCTGCAAGAGCAGTAAATGCTCATAACCACTGAGCCATCTCTCCAGTCTTTATTTAGTTTTCTTTTGCCAATTTTATGTTTTGATCTACATTTAAAAATGGAAGGAGTATTTCAGATATTAATTTAGTGGTGATAGTCTAGATTTTATTTATCTCAGAACATATTTATTTAGTGCAATTTTGTATCTAGTACTACATAATGACAATATACATAAGAGAAATTGTTCCTCCATCTTTCAAGGAATGAGCCTTCTCATTGGGTTCAAATTTTCTTCATATTATTTAATTAAGTAACTACAGATTGTGGTTACTCTGGGGGAACAGTTTAGGAATTGGAGGAAAATCTGGAGAAATGGGTTGTTCCTGAGATAAATTATATCTGGAAGAGTTCTCTGAAGATAGGAATATATAAACTGAGACAAATGACAAGCTAGTGAAAATTAGAAACTTGATGCTTCTACACAGAAAGCAGCAGAAATCCATGGACATACTTTTGACCAAATATCTCAGGCCTGTTTTTGAGGGATGAAATGGATTTCAACTTACAGATTGAAAACAGGGATTCAGTGTCCTTATTACCTTTGCAAAAGTCGATCAAAATGTGTAGTAAGAGGCCGCTTGTTCGTTTCCTGGCTACCCAGACTCCTGAGGTAACCACTACAGAAACTATATTATTTCAATATTGTTTGCCCAATAGCTTAAGTATATTTCTCGCTAGCTCTTACACTCTAGAATTAGCCCAATTTCCTTATGGTTCCAACTGACAGTTTGCATCTTCCCTCTGGAGGCTACATGGCATCTCTCTGACTCTACCTTTGTTCTCCAGCATTCAGTTTAGTTTTCCCTGTCCTAGCTGTATTCTGTCCTGTGCAGGCCCAAAAACAGCTTGTTTATTTCATTTAACCAATAAAAGCAGCACATATTCAGAAAGGACCTCCCCACACCAAAAATTTTAGCAGAAAAATTAAAGTTAAAAGGGAGACATAATAAGATAGAAAGAATACAAAATTGACATAACGGAAAACAAATGCTGGCAATCTGAACAACAAGTAGATGATTAGAAACTGACTTAGCATCTCTAAGCCCTGGTTCTCAATCTGTGGGTCATGACACCATTATGAATGACACTTTCACAAGGTCACATATCAGATATCCTGCATATCAGATATTTATATTATGATTCATAGCAGTAGAAAATTTACAGTTATGAAGTATCAACAAAAATATTTTATGATCTGGGAGGTCACCAAAACATGAGGAACTATATTAAAGGGTTAAAGCATTAGGAAGGTCAAAAAACCACTGATCTAGCCTAGAAGTTACAGATGGTAAGAAGCCAATCAATTTTCCTCAGTGGGGATACTTTTAAGGCATCCTGGAAGGTGAGTGAGAGGTTAAAAGCAGGAAAATGAATTTAGCTGGAGTTAGAATCCAAAACCCTTGTTTACTGCATTTAAAAAATGGCAAAGTGCCCATTCCATGTCAAGTGGGAAAATAATGGAAGTTAATTGTCGGAGAAGACAGTATTAAGGATCTCTAGAATAGGAGATGCTAAGAAGACCACAGATGGAGCTACTGTATTAAAAGGGGAATTATATGAAAGTTCATATGTTGAATATTAAACCTCAAAATTCTTTTCCTACTAAGACTTCAGTACGCTGGTAGTCAGGCTTATTCCTTAAAGGCGATTAGAAAATTCAAGTGTTCCCACAAGGGAAGAATTTTACTCAGATTACATTTTTATGAAGCTATGGTCAACAAAATTCATCCAGCACACAGAGCTTCTAATATGCTCTTTTAGAGGATTAACTATGAAGTGGCAGTCAAGGATAACAAAACAACTGACAGACCGTCTCCAACATAAAAGGAGAGTATCAAAACAAATAGACACAACCAGTCAGAGATACTAAATTTTATACATTTTTATCAACCCAGTTCTATAGAAATAAGAGGGTTGTGAATGCACAAAACAAATGATTTGCTAAAATAAATAAATAAACAAATATGAAACATTCAAAAAAGAATAAAGAGCCCTTGAAACTTAAAAGTATAGGAAATACCTAAATAATAAGAGCTAAAAATTAAATTTGAGACAGATTTCAAAAGAAGGAAAATTAAGTCAAAAAAGAAAAGGAGAAAAATATAGGTGAAAAGAAATACTTTAAATGGAAAATTCAATTCAAGAGACAGAAAACATAAGTAATAAAAGTTGCAAAAAGACAAAATGTAGACTCATCCCAATTGTGTACTAACCAAAGAACTAATTTACAGGTTCAAATGCCCTGTCATATTCATAACTAGCACAGAATATAAAAGCTAATCTTCACTGAACAAACAAAAATAAATTTTTAGATGACTATAGAAGTTTTATGGAGATAAGAACATACTTCACACAATGGAATCATATCCCAGCAATAGCACCAAAGCTGGAACACTGGTTCAGTGACTTAAGCATCCTCACACAAATACTTGTCAACTTAGAGTTACTAGAGTAGAAGTTATCAGTTATGTCTAAGGTACAATTTAAAAAATGTTACATACAGTATCTCAAAAGGTGTGAGACCCATACAACTATCTGTAGCACGAATAATAAAAACCCAGAGTCCAATATTTGGGTTCAACCCGAAAACCAGAGAACAAAGCATCCAAGCCACTAGAGAAGTTTTTCCTCTACCAAGAATGGGTGAACAAAAACTAAGCAGACTAAACAGACTAAACTGCCTAAGCAACCAGAGCCTACCTATACTTCCATTTTATATTCTTCTAGTGCAAGGACTAAAAGCATGACTCCCTAGTCCTGGGAATTAAAGGTGTGAGGTACCACCACCTGGATTTGGTTCTGTATTGATCTTGTATAGCCCAAGGGTGGCCTTGAACTCAGAGATCCATCTGCCTCTGTCTCCCAATCCTGGTATTAAAGGTGTGTGCCACCACTGCCTGACTGTTAATAACTTAGCTTTGCTCTTCTGATATTCAGACAAGCTTTATTTATTAAAACATAAGTAAAATATCACTAGTATACAAATAAACAATACAGCCCTAAAATCTAGAAAATGCAATAGAAAGGAAGAAAACAAAGTCTCTAATATATACATATGAGCACAGGTACACATGAACACACACAACACGTGTAGGGACAGGTGGATTATATCAAATACATCAAGGACATGAAATGTGTGCAATTGGGGGATGAGATTAAATAACTAATAAATATTCTATGTTCTCTAAGTTTTCTTTTAGCAGTTTCAGAGTTAGCTCTTATATTAAGCTCTTCGGTATGGAGTTGGTTTTCAGGCAAGGGGAAAGATAAGGCTCTAGTTTCATTCTTCTACATGTGGACATTGTGTTTCTGCATAACCATCTGTTGAAGATGCTGTTTGTGTTGGTTTGAAAGAAAATGGTCCCCACAAGGGAGTGGCACTACTTAGTATAGCCTTGATTGTAGGAAGTGTGTCACTGTGGGGGCTGGCTTTGAGGTCTCTTTTCTCAAGCTTCCCTCAGAGTGACACTCGTTGACTTCCTGTTGCTACAAAAGAAGTAGCACTCTCAACTCCAGGACTATGTTTACCTGCGCACTGCCATGTGCTCCTTCATAGTCATAATGATCTAAACTCTGAAACTTAAGCAAGCCACCCTCAATTAAATATTTTCTTTATGAAAGTTGATGTGACCATTATGTCTCTTCACAGCAATAGTAAACCCTAACTAGACACTGTTCTTTCTCCAATGTGTGTTGAAACTGTGTGGACAAATATGTGTCTTCAATTCTTTTCCATTTATCTATACGTCTTTGTCCTAGTACCATGCTACTTATGTCACCTGGCTACCTAGTAAAATTTAAAATCCAATATAGTGACACTTCCAGCTTTATTCCTATTGCATATTTCACAAGGTGTCCTTTAGCTATGTTCTTTTACACTTCCATTTCTTTCTTTGTTTAGATTCATTACAGAATGAAAGCAAATACTTTTACATTTACTATTTTTTGTTTGTTTTATGGGATTTGTTTGTTTGTTTTGAGGCTACTGTGAACGGGATTGTTTCTCTGATTCTTTCTCAGTCCTTTTATCTTTGGGTATGAGAAAGCTACTGGTTTGGGTATATTAATTTTGTATTGTATCAGTTTACTAAATGTTTATCCAAAATGTCACTTTTTAGAGGCAATGGATAAAGATGGATAAAGCAGAGATTCACAGCTGGGCAAAAAAGATAACAAAAAGTAAAGGAAACTGTTGTATTATGTGGGATGGCCCTTCTGTATGCTCTGAATATGTTTATTACCTTCAGATCACCTTAATAAAAGCTGATTTGGCCAATAGCTAGGCAGAATAGAGCCAAGTGGGAAATCCAAACAAAGATACAGTAAAAAAGAAGGCAAAATCAAGGAGATGGCCAGCAGCCACAGGAAAAGCAAGATGTGTGGTAACAAGTCATGAGCCTCACGGTAAAATAATAGACTAATAGACATGTGCTAATTGTAAAAGCTAGTTAATAATAAGCCTGAGCTAATAGGACAAACGGTTTGCAATTATTAAACCACAGAGTGGTTATTTCGGAATCAGCAGGTGAAAGAGAAACCTCCAGTTACAGTTGTATGCTTGGCTATAAATATTATCCTCTCCATAGCCTATAGAAATTCATGAAAGATAAGACAAGAGCACTCTAGGCTGGGGGCGGTGGTGGCGCACGCCTTTAATCCAGCACTCGGGAGGCAGAGGCAGGCCGGTCTCTGAGTTCGAGGCCAGCCTGGTCTACAAGAGCTAGCTCCAGGACAGGCTCTAGAAACTACAGGGAAACCCTGTCTTGAAAAACCAAAAAAAAAAAAAGAAGAAAAAAAAAAGACAAGAGCACTCTAAAAGGCCAGAGGGTAATGGGGAAGCTATGAAATGATATAGATACCTACACAAGACATGAACACAACACATGCACACACACAAAAAGGGCATTTGGACTTGGAGGGAGACTAATTGGGAAGAAAAACAAGTCAGCAAATGTGAGATATAGGTGTAAGAGAAGGTAATGAATATTAAAATAATCACATTATTAGTCTATACATATATGTAATTATAAAAATAGATTTTATTTTTTTTTTCCAGACAACTTTTCTCTGTAGCTTTGCTGCCTGTCCTGGAACTAGCTCTTGTAGACCAGGCTGGCCTCGAACTCACAGAGATCCAGCTGCCTCTGCCCGGCAGTGGTGTTACACACCTTTAATCCCAACACATGAGGCAGAGGCAGGAGGATCTCTGTGAGTTTGAGGCCACTGTGGTTTACAAGAGCTAGTTCTAGGACAAGCTCCAAAGCTACATAGAGAAACCCTGTCTCAAAAAACCAAAAAATAGATTTTACAATGTTTTTAATTTTTATTTGCTTTTTAAAAAATTCATTTTACATTCCAACCACAGTTTTCCTTCCCACCCCCCTCACCAGCACCCCTAGCCCACCCTCATCCACTCCTCCCAATGGGTAAGGGAGTCAACAAATTTGAAACATTAGATTAAAGACCAAGCACCTTTCCTCCTGCAATTAAGGCTGAGGCATGTCATCCCACCATAGGGAATGGGCTCCAACAAGTTAGGTCATGCACCAGGGAGAGATCATCATCCACTGCTAGGGATCGCTCAGATAGTCCAAGCGTCACCACTGTTACCACATGTAGAGGACCTAGGTCACTACCATGGGAGACTCCAGAGCGTTGGGTCTAGAGTTCACGAGTTTCCACAAGCTTGGTTAATCTCTATCTGTGTATTTTCTCCATCTGATTGTGACTCCCCTTGCTCACATATTTCCTCCTCTCTCTCTTTGATTGATTCCAGGAATTTGCTGGATCTCTCAATCTGGTCCCATCAGTTACTGGATGAAGGATCTATGATGATAGTTGAGTATTCGCCAATCTGTTTTGAGGGGAAGGCTAGTACAGGCACTCTCTCCACTGTTTGCTAGGAGTCTTAGCTATGGTCATCATCTCAACTTCAAAAAGAGGTATTTCTCAATTTACAATAATTTTAAATGATGGTGACTATTTCTACATATCTGTGAAACACAGAATAGAGGTAAAAACAAACTCTTTCTTAATGATTTCTTTATTTAGTCATATGAAGGTATTTGTACACCTGTCAATAAGCATACACTGCATGCAGGTGCTCACAGAAGTCAAATAAGGCATCAGACACCACTAGAGCTGGGCCTATACGTGGTTGTAAGCCAAAGTGGTTGCTTACAATCAAAGTTCAGTCTTCTTCAGAAGCAATAAACCCTCTTAAAAACCAAGCCATCTTTGCAATCTCAGGGCAATGTCTAACAGCCCTCAAAAAACTTTTAAACTATTTAAAATTATGTACTTTTAGAATTGTGATAAATACATGAATAGCACCAAAAAAGCTTCTTTACATATTCAGAACTAGTGTAGATTTATATTAGAACAATGCCTTGAATTTCTTTAGAATATAGGATAGTGAGAAAAATTATATAGAATCAGTGAGCTCTTATTTTAGTAGGCTTGTGTTTCTTTTAGTTTCTTACGTATACGATTAATATATGTAATAATTCACAATGCACTTTTATCCCCAACTTTCTTCACACTGTATACAGAAAACAATTGATGGGAGAATTACTATTAGTTGTTGACCTTTCTAATGAATTTATAGACTTTTGCTCCTTTGTTTGGACATTAAAACTGATTTATATCCATTTTCTGACTTTTTTCTTAAAATTTGGACTCAGTCTAGAGAAATAAAATATCTCCTATCCACAAAATGAGATAGTTGATTAATGTCAATATTTCATGGAACTTAGGGTTCTTAGCGGCATGGCTGTTCATTCTACTAACAGAAAAAGCACTGAAATCTGTGTTGAGATACATACTACATGTTGAAGGTCTGAAGTTCTTCCACTTACACATAAGTTCTCATATAAGAAAAACAAAACTGCTATTTCTCAAGAAATATTAACAAGTGGGTAGTGACTGGCTTTATGTGAAAAGGACTTCATGGCATAGATACTAATAAAATTGAATGATTCACATTATTAGTTCCTTCATTGATACCAAACAAGTGTCCTGGAAAGATGTTTCAAGAACACAATTAGTGTACAAAGAGTTAAAGGTTACATTTAAAATATTCAAACTGAAATAACTGCGTGCTGATAGGTACAGGGGTGGGATGTCAGATCTCTGCATTCATTTGGATCTAAGTCACAGTAAACTCTCAAAGAGGGCAAATGTTTCCTTTTGCTTCATACACTTTTTAGTTCATAATAAAAGAGATATTTCTTTTATGATAAAAAGTGAAATAAAGATTAGAGAGTCTGCTGATTGTACCTCAGTGGGAGAGTATTTAAGCTTTACTATGAAACTCTGAGTTCAATCCCTAGCAAAAGGAAAAGAAAAGTGAGGTATATAGATAAAAAGCATAATACAAAAAGTTATAATACAGTAAAACACAAACACAGAATGAAATGAAATTATATATAATACCACTACCCAAAACTTGAGACAATCCACTACAATTTTATCAAATTTTGTATATATACATATATATGTGTGTGTGTGTGTGTATTAGCTACAATTTTTATTTAACTAATATAAAATGTGGTTGTTGTAATGCACGATTCAATTTATTCACAATATTTTGATTGCATTATTAATATTTTACATACATCAACTTTCTTAAATTCAATAATATGAACATTCCTTTGTCAATAGACTTCTACAGCATGACTATAAGTTTGTAGTGTGGTTCAATGACATTAATATTCCTTAATTATATAATCAGTGTCTTTGGATATAGGTCATTTGACAATATTTCTTTATCATAAATTAATCTGGGCTGAAATATTCTGCATGAACCTTTGTACATATTTTTGAGTGCTGTGTAAAATAAATTTCGAAAAACAAAATTGAACATGTCAAAACCTCTCTAACACATTAATACACCAATTTTAGTTCTAAAAACTTAGTCTTAGAGAATAATTAAGGCTCATTTAAATTCTATTTTTAGTTATTAAGACTTATGCTCACTTATGACACTAGAATAAAACTCTTTGTTAACAAAATCACACAATTTGAAATTTCTATACAAGCTCCATTATCTTCACATGTCATTGACGTGTGAGAGTATCAAGAAGTTCTAAGCATTTGTGTAGAATAAAACCTCATTCTGAAATATTGCCCTGAATCTAAACAGGTAATCTCTGTTTGTGTAGGCAACCTAGATGACGTGTGTGTGTGTGGGGTGTGTGTGTGGGTGTGTGTGTGTGTGTGTGTGTGTGTGTGTGTGTGTGTGTGTGTGTGTGTATACTGAGGTGAAAAAGTCTTTAATTAGAGAGGAAGAAAGGTGTTTCATTTTTATTTTTATTTTTTTTCTCATTTTTTTATTAAAATTTCCATCTCCTCCCTTCTTCCTCCCTCTTCCCTCCCCTCCCCATCCCTCCACCCATACCCCCACTCCGCCCCTCTCCAGCCAAAGATCCATCAGGTTCCCTCACTAGGTTAAGTCCAAGGTCCTCCCAGCTCCTCCTAAGTCCAGGAAGGTGACAACCAAACTGACAATGCTCACAGTTGAGCCGTCCATGTTGTAGAGTTCATGCTCATCCGCCGTTGTCCTTGGTTTCTCAGTCCTCCTCCACCATCAGCCACATCTAGTTCCTTGGGCAGCTGAGGAGAGGGTGCCAGAAATGTCCAGATCCTATTGCCATACTCATGAATATCTTGCATATCGCCATAGAATCTTCACCTGGCATTGGATGGAGAAAATGACAGAGCCCCACATAGAAGCACCGGATTGAGCTCCCAAGGTCCTGATGAGGAGCAAAAGGAGGGAGATCATGAGCAAGGAAGTCAGGACCGTGAGAAGTGCATTTACCCATTGAGACGGTGGGACAGATCTAACGGGAGACCACCAAGTCCAGTTGGAATGGGACTGATGGAACAGGGGACCAAACCGGACTCTCATCATTTCCTTATAATAGTTCTACCTAACCTTGGCACACCAGTTTAATCCTAGTGCGTATAAGGCAAAAAACAGATGAAACTTGGTGAATTTGAGGACAGCCTTTTCTATATAGTGAGTTCCATGTCAACCAGTCAGGACAACATAGTAAGATATTGTCCTCAGAAGAAAGAAAGAAAGAAAGAAAGAAAGAAAGAAAGACAAGAACGAAAGCAAGAAAGAAAGAAAGAAAGAAGAGCAAGAAGGAAGGAAGGAAGGAAGGGAAGGAAGGAAGGAAGGAAGGAAGGAAGGAAGGAAGGAAGGGCTGATTATACCTTATTTGTAATTTCTCCATCTCTGCTATAATGAACTACTTAAATATTAGAATTATATCTTTAAAATCACTTGAAAAAGTTTTTTAAAAATTACTAATGAAAACCATATTCTAAAGAGTTCTTGGTGTTGGGGGAAAAGGTGTGCATATATCTTAGCTAATAAATTTTATGTCAACAAAAAAGCTAGTTACCAAGATCCCCATCATAGTGAAAACAATTTAAGTTACTTTTTAAAAATGCTTATTTCTCTTGGAAGTCATCCCATTATACAAATTTAAAAATAAATTTCCGAGGTCATTCTTAGTCATACAAGCATATAGAATTAGTAATCGAAGACTTGAGCCTGTATTAAATCCTGTATGTTTTTGAAGAAATAAATAAGCATCAAATAGCTAAAGGAAGAAAGTAATGACTGGATAACAAATGTTTCTCCATAATTATCAAGCCTAAAACATACATACATAGGACATATACAGACACATATACATAGGCATGCTTTAGTTAATGATGGAGACTCATTCTTAGATACACTGTTAGGTGATTTTGTGATTATACGAGCATCTTAGAGTGTACTTATACAAACAGAAAGCAAAAGTCAGTCACACAATGTGACCTCTTCATGCAGGTATAATAAATTAGTTAAGAAATATAATAAACAGAAGATATTGAAGGCTGTCACCAGTGTAATATGTTATATTGTTTTATAGTATAGTTTTTAAGGGTAAGAATATATTCTGAAACAATGATGAAATTAAAATTAATACTTTGCCAAATAACATTGTGGTTTATTATCAGTATTAAGCATTAAAAACAATCGAACTCTTACATTTTATATGGGTGGCAATAAAATAATTTTATTTACATGAAAATAGATATATGTGGTACAGTACTCTGTGTAATAATGGCAACTATGTTAGTAAATAATAGGAATTCTTTTTTTCTTTCCCTCTTGGAAGTTATAACATAGGATACAAAGGAGTGATGCTTACTGGGTTGCTCCACCTGGCTTGTTTAACTTACTTGCTTATACAACCCAGGACCACCTGCCCTGAGGTGGCATCATCCACAGTAGTCTGGGTGTTCATAGATCAACCATTAATCAAGAAAATGCGGGACAGATTCACTTAAAGGCTATCTGGCAGAAGCATTTTCTCAATTGACTTTCCTTTTCCAGATAACTTGAAGGTAACAAAAAGAAGCAAAGAAGCCAACAAAGAAGAAGCAGAACAGTGTGTGTGTGTGTGTGTGTGTGTGTGTGTGTGTGTGTGTGTGTGTGTGTGTCACAATTAGGCAAGAAAAGAAAAATATAGTCTTATTGGAAGAGAAAATGTAACACATACATTACAAATGACTTAATCTTTTATTTTTTTCTTTTTTTGTAACTAGATTCTTCTCTTATGTAATACACCCCTACTACAATTTAAACACCCTCTCCTCGTCCCAGCACCCCCCCACACACACAGATACACTCCCTCTCCTTTTGCCTTCAGAAAGGAACAGGCCTCCAAATGATGACTAAACAGGACAAAACAAGATACAATAAGGCAAATCAAAAGCCCTCATATAGAGCCTGGACAAGGCAAACCAATAGGAGAAAAACAGGAGAGCTGATGCAATGGCTTATTGTGCTAAGAATGACAACGTGAGATCCATCCCCACACCCCATAGGATGGAAGAAAAGAACCAATTCCCACAGGTTGTTCTCTGCCCACCACATGTGTCAGGGTACACCTACATCAATAAACAAACAAAGGAATAAATAATAGATATAATAAAAATTATATGCAATTTTTAAAAGATGGAAAGCAGTTTAATGGAACAGAATTATACTCCCCAAAATCAACCAAAGTATTTATGGTTATTTAAATTTTCACAATTATGTGGCAAAATCCAATGAGTAAAGAAGAATCTTACCAATAAAAAGTTTTTCTGGCAATTATATATCTACATACAAATAAAGGTCTTATTTGTACATTGATCAAAAATCAATTCCAACTCTATCTCACGGTAAAATAAAAGTAAGAGAAAAATGTATCTTCTCTGAGAAATTGTCTATTCAAATTATTTGGTCATTTTCATTCAGTTGGGATATTTTTGTTTTCATTGTTGAACTGGAAGATTCTTTATGCATTCTGAATCCAGGTCCACTATTCACTATATGCTTGTAAATATTTTTACCCTAGATGTAGATTTTCTATTTTCTTTTTTTCTTTTTGACTATAAAGAAAATAACACAAAGGACTTTTATTCTCATGTAATCTACACTACCTAGGTGGATTTATCATTTACAAATCATATCTCAATAAAGTTGCATATTAAAAAACTATGAAATGACAGGAGTAGTATCTTTGAAACATATTTACCAGAACCCTAAAAATACTTTCTAGGAAATATCAAGCAGCAAATTAAACACCAATGCTATCTGAAAAATTCCTACATTTGACACCTAAGGAAATCTGAGGCCCCGAAACATATACTAAAAAGTTTAAATTGACAGCGATGGGTCATAGTCCTCAGCTTGATTTAAACTCTTATTTTTTATTCATGAGGATTTCCAATACTTAACATTGTGTTTTAAGTACCCCTACTAACCTTTGTAGGATGTACCTTTTGTAAGAAGGTGCTGTAAGTGGTTGCTCTGAAGCAAACGTCAGAAACGTCAGATTCCAGGTTCAAATCCCACTCCACTAGCAATATTATGTACCCAAAAGGGAAGTAGTGACCCTTTCTAGAGATTGCTTTTCCTCACCGGTACCTTTCCCACAGAGTTGTTGTGAGTTTATAAAGTAGTTGTGCCAAACAGTTTCTTGTAGCAGTGCCTAGAATGTAGTAAAGTAACTAACTATCAGTGTATTAGCACTGCTCTTATTGGGTTGGATGGAGGAAGTGCCAGAAGAAGTCTTTTAAGTAATCCAGGATTAAGTAATTCAGTTTTACTGTTGGCAAAGGAATCCTTCACCATTTTGTCTCGACTTGATCCTCCACAAAATCTCATTTCTTTCAATGACACCGTTATCCTTTATGTTTTACAGAGAAATCTCAGAACCTTAGTCTCCTTGACTTACCCCACTTCAAATCCACCATCGAGTACTCTTGTCAGCTCTACCTCTCCCATATTTCCCCCTGTGCCTTTATGCCACTGTATCTGCCAAGAGTATACTGGTTGCCAAGCCATCATCTTTTTCTTTCTCTGTTACAGGTTACCTTCTAATTGGTCTTCAGACTGCTCCCTGGAAACACTGAAGTCATTTTCCACAGCAGCCAAACTATTCTTTTGTAAAGCCTAAATCCAATTACATCACACCCTTGATTAAAACTTACAATAGCTTTCCTCCTAGGTTTGGATTAATAATCTAAACAATTACTATGGCCCTACAAAAGATTTTATGGTAGTTGGTCCTCCAAAGACTGCAAGCATCAATCAAGAACTAGAAGTCTATTTTCCCTCTGCTTGAAATTGAGTTGGCCTTGTGAATTGCTTTGACTGATGAGATGCCTTGGAAGTAACATTTTAGGACTTTGAAACTCAGATAATGTTAAACATGGCTTCTGCTTCTGCTCTCTGGTGGAAACCTGTTGTCACAGATTGATTATGAGAACCCTGAAGCTGCCATGTTCTGAGGAATCCCAAGATGGTATTACAAATAGACAAAAACACATGTAGAAAAGTTTCTATCTACCTATATGCAAGGGACAAAAAAAACCTTATAGAAGAATCCAGCTCAGAACAGGCATAAAACAAGTTCTGCCAAATGTCTGCTGCTGACATGTAGAGTAAAGACATTACTGTGTCAGGACTTTCCCAGCTATCTAGTCACAAAACTGGCTGGCTTGTAATAAGTTATCTGTTCAGCTATGTTGGGGTGATTTTATGTCAGCAATAGAGAATGGAAAAATCTCTTGTGTTATTTTTGTCTTTCTACTTCTCAGATCTCATCTGAAACTAAGATCTCCTTTTGTCTTTTAACATGGAAGCTCTGTTCTTATCATGGCTCTTAATGTCACTGTTCCTTTGCCTTGACATATCTCTCTTAAGATGTTGAGTGTAATAAACATTTTTCTATCCCTGAGATCTCAGTTCAGCTGTCACCACCTCAGGTCAGGCTGTAGCTGAGTTACCTAGAATAGCTAAGCTGCATCTCTATGATCATTCCATCATGCTCTTTTCATTTGACTTGCAGTATAATTTAATGTTATCTGAAGCTATTTGGACTACTTTACTGCACTTTTTGTACCTGGTTTTCTTTCCAGTTAGGATAGATCTTGCTTAAATTTTGACCATTGAAAAAAGTAAACCTTAAGGCTACTTTATGCATATTAAATATTAAATAATGTAGATTGAAGGAATGGATAAAGGTTAAAAACTGTTCTTTATTTCCAAGAGGCAAAAAGTAATAACTAATGGCTACAATAATGAATGGGCCTCTACTCTTTTTGCCTAACCCACTTTCTACCATTTTTACCTTGCCTTGTTTTGTTTAAAGATTTTTATTATTTTATATAACAACCACAGTTCCCCCTCCTTCCCCTCAGGCTTGTTTAATTTTTTAATCAAGAAGTGAGCTTTATATTAGAACTAAAACCCTTCCTTTTCCTTTGTCTTTTGTTTGGTTTGGACCATTGGTAACACTGGCAAGAGATTAAAAGGCATGAGTAGAAAGGGGTCAGGGTATTTATTTTAATTATGATGTCCTGGAGAGGTCAGTAATGACTGACTGCCTCCCTCATAAAAATTACAGTTCCAAAGCAGGTAGTCTGCTCATACCTTACCTTATCATAGGGCTCATATCTCCACATGGGGCACTATTTACCTCTTCTTGCTCAGTCAGTCCAGGAGATAATAAAAGGTCCTCTTGTTACTAGCCCTGATTGTTTTATCTCTTTATGATTTTTCTTTAGTCCTACCTGACAGTCAAAATAGTATTTTTATTAAAATTTCTTCAAACTTCTTTAAGCATACTGTTATTGTTTTTGTCTAGTCTGTTTGGACTTTTATTATAACAAACAAGAAACTGGGTGACTTATAAACAAAAAGAAACTTATTTATTATAGATTTAGGAGCTGGTAAATTCAAGACCAAAGTATGATCAGGTTAACATCTAGGAAATGTTTACTATGTTGTGGTGACCTCTTTTTACTGTCATCACATGGTGGAAGATTCTATCTAGGTCTTTTTGGTGACTTTTGTAATGGAACTCATCCCCATCATTAGAATTTTGCCCTATTGATCTACCCACTTTTTGGAGGTTCATTCCTCTTCATGCTTTTACGTTATGGGTTAGGATTTTAATACCTAAGCTTCAGTGATTTACAAACATTCAGACTATAGCAACTATCAAGACGGTAACAGTTATTTCTACTTCTGAACAATAGATCATTACCAACAGCTGTTTTCATTCTTTTAGAGCAATTTTAATGCCTTTAAAGATGGACAATTATATATATATATATTTAACTTTTTCCCACATGATATTCAGTACATATCTAAATTAAAAAATGGCTACACCCATTGTTACTTTTCTTTTGAAAGTATTTCCCTTAGACAATTACGGTTCTACCAGTACAGACATACAAATGTGGATGGATGAATGGATAAATGGATGCCGAAATACATTTGTACCCTCACACAAAACATATACCATTTTTGTGTACTCTTTGAAATTTTCCTGTATTCATGAAATAGATTTTGTTAATAGTCACCCTTCATTAATATCCTCCTATTCTTCCTGGATAACCCCTTCCAACAAGCCCTTCCAAATTTAATGTTCTCTTTTTGTCTTATTTACTGAATACAACTAGTATTCACCTATATGTATAATGGAGGTAGAGTCATTTATTGGAGCATGGTCAGCCTCCTACTAGATACCAAACTCCTAAGGAAATTGAGTTTTTCTAGCTGAGCAGCCATTAGCTATCAATAGCACCCCAGTTAGCCCTTCCCACATTCAAGTTTGAAAGTTGACTGGCTAATCTTTGTACAGGCAACTATAGCTGCTGTGAGCTCCTGAGTGCAGCATTTCTGTCAAGCCCAGAAGATATTCATTTTTTTCCCAATGATACTAGCAGGCTCTTTCAATCATGTTGTCCCCTTTTTCCAGAATTTCCTCTGTGTTTTGAATGAGACCATAATATATATGTCCATTTAGGGCAGAGAACTCCATAGTCATTTATTCTCTGAACTTTGACCCACTGTAAATATTTATTTTAACAGTAACAACAAAAGTTACTCTGATGAAGGCTGAGAGCCTCACTCATCTGTGGGTGTAAGGATAAATATTTAAAGGGAAGTTTTTTTCACAGTTCTTTTATCAAAATAATCGTAAGTCCTCCCCTAGAGCCTTGGCTAGGTTGCAAGTTGTAAAATGGGCCTTACATCCATTCAGAAAGTTATTGGTACTGCCATGATTAGGTTTTTTGTCAATCTGACCCAAGCTAGAGTTGTTTTGGAAGAGGAAATTCAATGGAGGCAATGACTCCATCAGATTGTCCATAGACAAGCCTGTAGGACATTTTCTTTAATTTTTTTTAAATTGTAAGAGTGCCTGGTGTCTACAAGAAGAGGGCATTGGATCTCCTTTGAGATGTCAAGTAGATGTTGGAACTTGAAACCTGTCCTTTGGAAGAGCAGTTAGTGTGCTCTTAACCTCTGAGCCATCTTGCCAACCTAAGGCACTTTTTTTTGGTCATGATTGATGTGGGAGGGCCCAGAGATTTGGGTGATAGATAGCAAGACAGAAAGTAATATTTCTCTACGGTCTCTATATCAGTTCCTGCTTCCAGGTTTCTGCCTTAAATTATTGCCCTGAGATCTTTGATGATGGAGTATGAAGTGTAAGTGTAAGCCAAATAAACCTTTGTGTCCTGAGTTACCTTTACTTGTGGTAGTTTATCACAACAATAGAAAATTCATTTAGATAGTTACCCACTCCCGCATTCACAGTATTGAAACCAATGGGCATGTCTCACCTACTAGGTCAATATTGCACCTTTCAGTGGTGTGGGAAGTCCTCTGTATATATGCTGCTTTTATTGGTTAATGAATAAAGCTGTTTCGGCCAGTGGCTTAGCAGAATAGAAGAAGGCAGGAATTCCAAGCAGATAGATGAGGAAAGAAGGCAGAGTCAGGGAGATGCCATGTAGCTGCCAAAGGAGAAAGGGAAGATGCCCTCACGCTGGTACCAGTAAACCACGAGCCTCATGGTAAAATATAAAATAGTAGAAATGGGTTAATTTAAGATGTAAGACCTAGGTAGAAATCTTCTTAAGCTATGACCAAACAGGATTGCAACTAATATAGTTTCTGTGTGATTATTTCAGGTCTGGGCAGCCAGGAAAAGAATGAGCAGTCTATGACTACATTTCAATGTTCAAAAATGTTATTGACTTTTCTTTCTCATCAGCCTGCAGAGCAACTTGCATTTCTATGAAAGGTAGCCAGCAGGGAGAAAGCCTCCAGGTCAATTACCAACTTGAATTCTCCAATCCTGAATTCAAGGACAGTCTGGGCTATATAACAAGACCATTTTTTGAAATACAATACAGTACTTGAGAGCCTGAAGTAAGAGAAGTACCTCAAGTAAGAACCTTTCCTGAGCTATGTAGCTAGGTTTTTACTCCAGCCAGCACTATAAAGCAAAAAATATAAAGTAAATAATAATTGATTAAACAGAAAACAGTGACAACAAAAAAGGAAATGGATGAAAAGGAAGGACAATTTGACCCATTAAACTAGATATGCTAGCAACTTAATGAGAATATTTGTTACAAAAAGCATTAAAAAATTTGTACATGGATCAACAAGATAAATGGCTTTGTTAGTCAAGTTGTAAGGATGATGTAAAGGTAACTTAATTTGAATACAAAAATAATTTTCCTAAAGATGAGAGCCATGACAGAGCTAACTGGAATAGAACTTATCATTAATTTCAAGTCACATTTGAGAAGCATTTTCACAAAATAGTTATGCTTCTCTTACCATAAAAACATAGAATTTTGTGGTTGGTGAGATTTAATGCTACTTTGTCCAAAACATTCACTTTACTCTATAAAAATCAAGGGGTACAATTGATCAGAGGTCAAACATGGAACTATAACTGAATGTGTCTTTGTTTACAGAAATCCATTCTTTCCTTTTATTGTTTTTTTTAAATAATCATGCAAGGGGCTGACAGAGAATAATGTGATTGGCAGTTCATAGAACTAAAGGAGATCAGAGGAATGTAAATCTTCTGCCAACTGCATCCACAGAAATGAATCTTCTTCTATTGTTTTCATGCATGTTTCTGTGGAAGTCTGTTTGCAAGAAATTTGTGGTTGATTAAAAAAGTTATAGGTACATCTTAGTGGAGGGAGAAAAACAGGAATACAGTAAAACTAAAAGAACAGATGTCTGAGAAAAATTGCATTGCCTTACTTATATTTAAGTGAATCTGATACTTCAGAGACAAATATTTAAAGACTGGCTCCTGAGATTTAAAAAATAAAAAGTCCCAATTTGCCTAATTTGTTGCATCTTCCAATTTCTGGTTCATTGTGGTGAATTTCAATCTATTAACACAATGTTAGCCAGCTTGTAAAATTCTTGAAAATTTACCAGTGCGATTCCATAAGGCATTGTGAAGCAGCCCTAGAGAACCACTAGACTGAATTCTTTCTATGTGCAGTAGACTTCTCTGGTTGGTTTTCTGATTTTTACTCTTATCTTTAGAAACAATTAAGAAATGATAGTTTTTGGCATTCTTATAAATAAAAATCAAGAAGCCATTCAACAGGAAATAGTCATTCTCCATTGAGTGGCTATGGGCTATTTTAATTTTTTTTCTTTATTTCAAAATCAGAATAAAGATTTGCCACAGGTAAGAAAGTATGATGTCTTTGTGAGAAAATAACATGTTCAAAATGGAATGACACGAAATAACTAGGGAGGAAACCAGTGCCATCCTTACATGTGTCACAACGTTGACATGTACTACTCATTCTATGCACCAGTAGCATCTTCTTTTATGCACACAGTTCTACTAGATTACCAGACATGAGGAAAACATATTTCCCTGGGTTCCTCTTCTGGTTTTGACTCTCTTGGAGGCCATATGATTATAACCTATTACTCTTTTGGACCCCAGTGGATGTTTCCGGTCCATATTGACTGTTTTTCACCACAATGACATTCCTTCCAGGAGTCTCTCATATTTCTTTACCTCTTACTTCCCTGAAAACACATAGACAGATATGAATTTCTACATTAAAAAGAAAAAGTTTTGAAATGGGAAAAAAGGAAACTCAAAGAAAGTCTAATTGTTCAAATATTTATGTGAAGGTCCTTCAAATGTATATAGCCCCTTCTTCCTCCTTTTTGTAGCCAGAAGTGTTGAGGGGAGTGCTGCATTTCTTGAATGGTAAGGTCTACACCCCCCACCCTACACTGTGATGACTTTAACCCCCATCATTCCCACTAAAAACATTTCATCCAATGCTTCAACTCTCATCTTCCATGAAATATTGTTAACTTCTATTATAAAAACCTTACTGGCAGCCAAAATATTTCCATTTCCTTTCATCTTCCACAACAAAATCCTCAAGAATATATTAAAAATTAAGTAGTAAGGAGTCATACTATTCATAGAACTTTATCTGCCATATACCAGATTCCAGACCTTCCATAAACACTGTTGAAGCAAGAGTAGAAGTCACTATACCTACAAGTCTATAGGCATATTTTATTTTGTATTGAATTTTCACATTTAATTTTACTAAAAATGAATTGCTCAACAAAAATTTCCTATGGACACAACCTGAATAAAATTAGAAATGACTTTATTTCAAAATATAGCGACAGCCATATGCAATAATCTAAGCAGACAAAATTTATATTTAGATTTATGAACTCTCAGAATTATGAACTGTCTGTTACTACCTAACAGTGAAGAAACAGCACTCACTATAGTGTTAACTATTTTGGCTTGTAGCAAACTTTCTTGCCCTAACAATTTCATAATACATTTCAATCAATCTAATTTCCTTTGTTTTAATTATTAAGAACTGTCAATAGATAATGACCTGTGATTCGTTTGCCCATTGTTATATCCTGTGTTTTCTATCTTTGATAAGCAACAGATATTATCAATATAAGGGAAGGTATAAACATTTTCTATACCAGCAGTTTTCAATCTGTGGGTCATGACCCTTTTGGAAGTTGAACCACCCTTTCACAGGGGTCACCTAAGACCATCAGAAAACAGAGATATTTATATTACAATTTATAACAGTAACAAAATTACAGTTATGAAGTAGTAATGAAAACAATTTTATATTATGGGGTTACCACAACATGAAAAACTGTATTTAAGGGCCACAGCACTATGAAGGTTGAGAATCACTGTTCTACATAAAACCATGCTATTTAGGTCAGCTTGTTACTTTCATTAAGAAAGCTGGTAATGGGAAAGGGCTCAGTTTTCCTTAAGCTACTAGCCACTGGGAGTTAGATCATGCCCCAATGAGTAGATAGGCAACACAAATTGGGCTTAATGTATTTGTGGGGTTGGTGCAAGGAGAGTAGACCTAGAAGAAATGGGAAGCAAGTGTGATTGGGGTGCACTGTATGACATTCAAAAATATTCAATAAAGATATTATAGTGGGTTAAACAAAAAATGCTGGCATTTTGATGAGAAAAAAGCTAGCTAGTATGACTAATCTCCACTGAAATCTAAGCTTAAAAATTAAGTTAACTACAATACTACAAGACTCCCCATTATAACTAACTGGAACTAAATCTCCATTTGTCTCACCTATAAGCTGAAAAGATGTTTGCAATGCTGGATGTGAAATTTCATCCAGAGACCTAAGATTCAAGCTTTGCATTTTCTGCCTCTTTCATCATTGCCAGGAAGAGTGGTTCTGTAACCAGAATTTAGCTGATGACGCATGATTCACAACAGAAAGCACTTTGGCACTTCCAAAGTGATCTTGGTGCTTAAACTGTAAAATGATTAAAATATTGAATCTGTCAGAAAGTTGTGATTCAGAGATTGCTTATAATTATCTTAGAAATGTTAAGGTATTGGGAGTCTGGTATTCTACTCCTGTATTCGTTTAAGGTATCTAAATTAGGAAAGAAAGCAGATGTGGGAGATGATACAAACCACAATTTATCTTGTTAAATCAACTTTGAAAGAATCAAAGGATATTTAAAAAATAACTTCTGTATATTTGATTTATTTGGTTAATAAATTGTACTGATTTTTCAGGAAAATGCATGTGGAAATTTAGAGGATTTAAACAAAAGGACAAATTTATGCAGCAATTCAATAGATAAATGATTTCTAGATCATTAGAAGCAAATATTTCAAAGATAAGAAAGAATATTTTTTGTAGCACAAATTCTAGTTGTTCTTAATAAAAAATCTGGAGTCAGATATTAGGGGGTAAAGTGAGGGATCAAAAAAGCACTGCAGCCAGCCACTAGAGAGACCTTTTGCCTCTACAGAATCCTCAGACCAAATGGATAATCCTGTCCTCAGATTATATCCTCTGACAGACTGCTTCAGACTGCACCTCAGACTGCATTCCCAGACTGCTGCCTCAGACTGCACTGAGCTCCTATCTCCTCCCACCTTCTATTCCTTTCTCTGACCAAACATATCCCTCTTGTCTCTACCTCCATAGTGCTAGCATTAAAAGCATGTGATCCCAAGTGCTGGGATCACCTTTGTGTGAGCTCTGTTTTTCTTTTAGACTAGATCAATTTTGTGTAGCCCAGGGTGGACTTGAACTAACAGAGATCTGTCTGCCTCTGTATTCTGAGGCCTGGGATTAAAGCTCTGTGTCACCACTGCCTGGCCTCTAGAGGTTTAACGCTGTACTCTGATCTTCAAGCAAGCTTTATTTGTTAAAACACAAACAAAATATCACTATACATTAGTTTTCCTACTAAAGATTATTCTATACTTTATATCTTTGTCCACTTGACCATTAATTAGTTGTATAAAGAGAAAACATATCATCTCATGGATTTCTGTACTTTTGATAGGACACTGAACTACTCGTGTTTTCATCATAGTGACTTATACTGGGTTTCAGTGCTCTTAAGTATTTACTCTTAGCTTCATCAAACTCCAACTAAAGTATTTCTTAACTTCCCTTTCCAACGAAAGTTTTTTTCCTTATGAACTTTTATAAAAGCACATTTTTCCTTCTATCCTGTTCTAGGTATTGGAATTACATTCCTAACGCCAACTAAGATGCTATATTGTGTAAATCAAGTCTATAGAATCTTGCTTCAGTGTGTGAGAATTAAGGACCTAGAATATATGAACGCTATCTTTTAGAGATGGTTTCTAATGGTGTAGACACAATGTTAAGAAGTTTTACTCAATTCAGTCTTTAAAACAGTCCATGTAGCATCTAAGCATTATTTTATAAATAAAGAGTTTGGTATTTCTACTGTTTCACTAGATTCCTTGCTGCATCCAAAATGTTCACTTACCTTATAGAAATGAAAATATATTCCATAGGTTGTGAAAAATAAAAAATTGAATAGAGTTTGCTAACATTTTTCAAGCAGGAACAAAGCATAACTTAGAAATATTCTTTTAATATAAAAATAAACTTCAACTGTATTTCTCTTAAATAAAACAGTACAGATAATATGTCTCCACAGAGAGCTGCAGGCTTAATCACTCTCAGTAGCTTGCCTAGCCCATACAATCAGTTTGGTAAGCTTCTACATTCCTCAAAACAACAACTAGTGGTTTTATCCTCATGTATATTCACCCTGAGAGTCTAAATAAAAGTGCATTATAGTAAACAAAGGGTGATTGTTTACTAGATTCCTAGCAATGGAGTTAAATCTAGCTGTCTTAGTGTTCATAAACTGAATATAAATGAGAGAATTCTAGACATAGTAAAGGCAGGAATTTATAGTTCTGTGCCAAGAAGTAGTTTAAAATCAGCATGTTAACATTATATTTTTGTTTTGCTGAGGGTTCTTCTAAACCACTGTGTCTATACTAAGCTTCCCTTGATGAAATATTGAAGAGGGTATGCAGAGCAATAACTGAAGAACTGGACATATAGATACATAGTAAAATAACTGACATTGTGATTTAACCATATTATGTTATATCCTATTAGAAAGCTCAAAGTACTGAATTTGGAATATCTAATATTATCAACTTGTCAATAAAGGAAACATACACATTTAAGGAAGCAAAAACAAATTATAAGGGAAAGTAAAAAACATGAGTTACTAAGAAAAGGACTTTTACATTTTATATACCATCTTATTAGTACAGAAAATTAGTTTGTGAGCTTTTTCTTCTGTAAATTTTAGGAAAGTAAGTACTGAAGATATGTGATGATTTGCCCTAATTCATATATCAAAAAACTGGGTAAAGTTTTCAAGTACTCCAATTTATCTGCAATATAAAAAGGCATAGCATTGTTATAGAATCAAGGCCAATTATTTGCAGCTAATTAGATGGGATCAAACTACAAGAGTTTTCCATATGGGTACTTGAGTTTTAAAGCAGAAGGAGAATGGTTAGCTACATGTCAGAGTAGTAACTGAAGTAGGATGATTAAGGCTGTGAGTGTATAAAAACTAATGATTGGAATTAAAGTGACCTAATAACTAATTATAAAGACTTGAAATAGGTACTTGTAATTTAAACGAGATGCTCCCATCATCTTGGGATTTGAATTATTGGTCCACAGTTGGAAGCATTATTTGGGGAGACTTAGGAGGTGTGGCCTTGTTGGAAGAAGTATGTCACTGGAGGCAGGCTTTGAGAGTTTAAAGACTTGTTCCATTTCCTCTGAACTCTCTTAGCTTCCTTTCTGCCATTGAAGATGTGACCTCCTGGCCCCTGCTCTGCAGTCATGGACTCTAACCCACTGGAACCATAAGCCCAAATAAATTCTTTATTGCAAAAGTTGGCTTATGACATGGTGTTTTTATCACAGAGATAGAAAAGCAAATAAGAAGTCCAGGGACACTGGTGGATCAGGATTGAGCCAGTAATCTAATTCAGAGACAGTGATCTTCACCAGAACAGGTACAATGGAGTAACTGCTGAGCAAGTGAGCCAGAGTCAGAGACCACTGAGGATCTGGACGTGAATCTGGGAACTTCAAAGGTGTAGACCTAAGCCAGGAACCCTGTGGATCTGGGGGTGAGTCAAGGACCCTCCCAGGAAACTAGGCCTGAGCCAGGAACTCTGCCAGTCTGGGCATGAATCTGGGACCTCTGAAGGAGTAGGCAGGAACCAGAGATCTCTGTGGGGCCAGGCATGAGTTTTGGGACCTCAGAGGAAATAGGCCTGATCCAGGACCCACCAGGACCTCTGTGGGTCCTGGCTGTGGTCTGGGCTATCAAAGGGAATATGCAGGAACCTGGAACCTCTGCAGGTTGGAGTGTGAGTCTGGGACCTCTGAGGGAGTAAGCCTGAGCCAGGTCCTCTGTGGTTCTGGGCACACCCCAGTCTGGGAACTCTGAGGCAGTAGACCAGAGCCAGAAATCTTTGTAGAACCAACTCCAAGCCAGGGACTTCTGCAGGAGGGGATCCAGATGAGGATTTGCAGAAACAGGTCAAAGCCAGTAACCTAAGGCCAAAGTAGGCCTGAGACAGTAAACTCCAAGGGAGCAGAGCAAAGCACAGGAGTGCTGAGCAATCACAAATAACATAGTAACTAATTGGGTAACTGTGGCACTGACTGTACCACGAGGAACAACCATCTGAGCTTTGGATTCACTGGCACCTAGAAGATTATTCAACAGAATCTCAGACAGCCACAACCACATCTGTTACAGGGAAAGATGAGTAGAAAAGGTAGGAACACATGCAACACCACAAATAGCAACACAACACCAGTAAAACCTAAAGACCCTACAACAGCAAGACCTGAACAACCAAATATAGATAAGTCAGAAGAAAATGACCTAAAAAATAACTTCAAGAGAATGTTTGAAACTCTTAAAAAGGAAATGAGAAATTAGCTTAAAGAAATGGAGAAAAAGACAAACAAAAAATTGGAAAACATCAGTAAATCCCTCAAAAAAAACCAAGAAAAAGAAATCTAACATATGAAAGAAACTATTCAAGACTTGAAAACTGAAATAAAGGTAATAAAGAAAATACAAACTGAGGAAATTATAGAAAGAGAAATCATGAGAAAATGATCAGGAACCACAAATGCAAGCATGAACAATAGAATACAAGAGATGGAAGAGAATCTCAAGCGCTGAAGATACAATAGAGGAAATAGACTTATCACTTAAAACATTAAATCTAACAAAAGCTTAACCCATAATATCCCAGAAATATGGGACACCATGAAAAGGCCAAACCTAAGAATAATAGGTATAGAAGAAGGAGAAGAAGTTCAACTCAAAAGCACAGAAAATATATTTAACAAAATCATAAAAGAAAACTTTCCCAGTCTAAAGAAAGATATGCCTATGAAGATACAAGAAGCTTACAGAACACCTAGACTGGATCCAAAAAAACCCTCTAGCCACATAATAATCAAAATACTAAATGTACAAAGTAAATAAATAATATTAAGAGCTGCAAAGGAAAAAGGTCCAGTACCATATAAAGGTAGACCTATCAGAATTACACCTGACTTCTCTTTGGAGACAATGAAAGCCAGAAGGTCAGGGTCAAGCGTTTTTCACACATTAAGAGATCACGGCTGCCAGCTCAGACTACTATACCCAGCAAAACTTTCAATCACCATAGAAGGACAAAACAAGGTATTCCATGACAAAACTAGATTTCACCAATACCTAGCCACAAACCCAGCCCTACACAAAATACTAGAAGGAAAACTCCAACCCAAGGAAGTTGGCTACACCAACAAAAACACAGACAATTGATGGTCTCATAGCAGCAAATCCCAAAGAAGAGAAAATGCACAAATTAACATCACCAACAATGAAAACTAAATTAACAGGAGATAGCAATCACTGGTCATTAATATCCCTTAATGTAAATGGATGCAACTCACCTATAAAAGGCACAGGCTAACAGATTGGATACAAAAACGGAATCCATTCTTCTTCTGCATAAAAGAAACACATCTCAACCTCAAAGACAGGCATCATCTCAGATTAAAGAGTTGGGAAAAAATATACTAATCAAATGGACCTAAGAAACAAGTGGGTTTAACTATCCTAAAAAATAACAAAATAGACATCAAGCTAAAAAAAATCAATCAAAAGAGACAAAGAAGGTCATTTCACATTAGTCACAGGAAAAATCCATCAAGAGGAAATCTCGATACTGAACATCTATGCCCCAAATATAAGGGTACCCTCTTATGTAAAAGAAACACTTCTAAATCTTAAATCATACATTAAACCCTACACACTAATAGAGGGAAACTCTCAACACCACCTCTCACCACTGGACAGGTCGGTAAGACAACTGAGAAGCAAAGGACATTGGCGCTGGGCTCTGATTCTTCTTCATGGACGGGCTCTGTGGGAGCCTTCTCAACTTGGTCGATCACCTTCCTGGACCGGGGGGGAGTTGGGAGGACCTTGGACTTAGCATAGGGGGGGGAACCCTGAGGGCTCCTTGGCCTTGAGAGGGAGGGGGGGGGGGTATGGGTGGAGGGAAGGGGAGGGAAGGGGGAGAGGAGAAGAGGGGGGCGGGAAAGGGGGAGGGGGAGCGGTAGGGAGGGGGAGGAGGAGGGAAGGAGATGGAAATTTTTAAATATAAAAAAAAAATAAACCATGAGAAAGAAAAAAAAAATGAACAGAGAAATAAGAGAACTAAGAAATGTTATGACTCAAATGAACTTAATAGACATCTATAGAACATTCCATCCAAAGGGAAAAGAATATACCTTTTTCTCAGCACCTCATGGAACCTTGTCAGAATTGACCACATTACTTGGTAACAAAACAAACCTTAACAAATACAAAGAAATCAGAATAACCCAATGCACCTTATAAGATCCCCATGGTTTAAAAATAGAAGTCAATAGCCGGGTGGTGGTGGTGCACGCCTTTAATCCCAGCACATGGGAGGCAGAGGCAGCCGGATCTCTGTGAGTTCGAGGCCTGCCTGGTCTACAAGAGCTAGTTCCAGAACAGGCTCCAAGCCACAGAGAAACTCTGTCTTGAAAGAAAATAGAAGTCAACAACAATACTAATTCCAGAAAAACCACAAACACATGGAAATTAAATATGATAACCTAAATCACCAATGGGTCAGGGAAGAAATAAAAGGAGAAATTAAAGACTTCCCAAATTCAATGAAAATGACCACACAACACACCCAAATTTATGGGACACAATGAAAGCAATGTTAAGAAGAAAGTTCATAGCACTAAATGCCTACATAAAAAACTAGAAAAATCCTACACTAGTGAATTAACAGAACATTTGAAAACTTTAGAAAAAAAGAAACAAACTTACCTAAGAGAACCTGACAGCAAAATAATCAAATTGAGAGCTGAAATCAACAAAATAAAAACAAAAACAAAAAACAATACAAAGAATCAATGAGACAAAGAGTTGGTTCTTGGAGAAAATCAACCAAATAGACAAACCTTTATTCAAACTAACCAAAAGGCAGAGAGAGAGAATATCCAAATTAACAAAATCAGAAATGAGAAAGGGAACATAACCACAGACACAGAGGAAATACAGAGAATCATCAGGTCATGTTTTGAAAACCTGTGCTATACAAAATTGGAAAACTTAAAGGAAATGACAACTTTCTGGATAAATATCACTTACCAAAATTAAATCAAGACCAGATAAGCAAGTTAAACAGACCTATAACTGCTGAAGAAATAGAAACAGTCAACAAGTCTCCCAACCAAAAAAAAAGCCCAGGACCAGATGGTTTCAGCTCAGAATTCACAAGACTTTAAAAGAGGAACTAATAGCAATACTCCTCAAATTATTCTACACAATAGAAACAGAAGGAACATTGCCAAACTCTTTTTATGTGGCTACAATTACCCTGATACCCATACCACTGAAAGACATTACGAAGGAGAATTTCATACCAGTCTCACTCATGAACATTGATGCATAAATACTAAACAAAATGTAGTGATGAGCTGCAGGCAGGCCTGCTTTTCGTCCTGCCCAGCTCCCACATGGCTACCTTACATCCGAAATAACAACACACAAATTGTACCTTTTTGAATACTGCCTGGCCCATTATTTTCAGCCTCTTACTCACATCTTGCTTTAACCCATTTCTAATAATCTGTGTAGCACCACGGAGTGGTGTCTTACTGGAAAGATTCTAGCGTATGTCCATCTTGGGCTGGAGCTTCATCGCGTCTGTCTCCCTGAGGAGAGGCACGGCGGTCTGACTAACTTAGGAGAGGCGTGGCATCTGACTGAGCCATCTACCTCACTTCCTTCTTCCTGTTCTGTCTACTCCACCCACCTAAGGGCTGGCCAAGGCAGTTTCTTTATTAAAACAGAAGACCCTCCCACATCATTTCCCCTTTTTCTGTTTAAACAAAAAAGAAGGCTTTAACAGCAAAATTACATATAACAAAACAGTTATCAAATAAGAATTATAGTTACAATATTTATATCTACTTTCTTTTATCATAACTAAGGAAAACTATAACTATCTATCTATTCTTCAACTCTGTCAAAGACTCCAGAAGGATATAATATTACCTAGGTGAACAAGAAGTGAGCTACTTCCAAAACTCTAGAAATCACAGAGACATCTTGCTGCCTGGACAGTCTGTACCATTGGGGCATCCATCTTCGGGCTTCAGGCCCATAGTTTCCAGCAGACATTTCCATGATGCAGGAAATTCCAAAGGCAGTTCAGTCAGTATCTGCTGTGTCCTGCAGAATGTCTTGCAGACTCTTTCATAAATCAGGAATCCCAAAAGATCATCTCACATTTAGGCAAGTTCAGCAGTCCTCTCTCTGTGGGTTCTTTGTGTCCAGTTTCTGCAACAGTCCAGGCAAGAGCAGTTTCTTGCCCAAATTGCTATCAAACTCCATCAGGATCCTTTTCTTTTTTTTTTCTGTCCTTTTTTTTCCAGTTTATTAATTTTTTTATTAAAATTGCCATCTCCTCCCCTCCTCCTCCCCCTTCCCTCCCCTCCCCTCCACCCACACCCCCACTCCCTCCCTCTTGAGGCCAAACAGCCATCAGGGTTCTCTACACTATGTTGAGTCCAAGGTCCTCCCAACTCCCCCCAGGTCCAGGAAGGGGATCCTTTTCAATGCCCACCCATCATCTTCTTAAGTAGGTTGGTGCTGCCAGGAGCAGACATGTCTCATTGTCATGAAAAGCCCTAAGTTATTAAAACATTTAAAATGCCATATTCTGTAGTCTTTGGAAGATATGAAGTATGCCTATCTAACTGAAATATATCTCCATATATCTAGAAAATCTAACTAACATGACTACAAGCTTGACGATTATCAATGATTATTCATTAACAACCTATATTTCCTAATTATACATTACATTTTTAAAATGAACTACACAATCACAATACCTTAATCAGTATCAAAAATACATATACATATAACAAAATTGACCTTAAATCTCTATCAATAAAGCAAAATTTATACCAATGCAAATTATTCATATCTATATCATATCCCCCTTTAAATGTAAAAGAACATTTATAAACAATATTTGGGAATATGGACATAGTTATTTCTCTCCAAACTGCTTCCTGCTGAATGGGGATGCTGTTAATCAGATCTTTCATGGTATAACCTGTATGCCAGGTTCATCTCAGTCATCAGTTGGGTGAAGTAATTTTCTGAAGTTGTTCACAGCAACCTTTCAGGAGGCCGTGATCTATCATACCATATTGAGATAGATGCAATCCATAGGGTCTCATTTTCTGTAAAAACAAAGAAGAATCTCTTTTGCAAAGTATCATATCCTTAGATCCAAATCCTGAAGTCAAGGTATTTTCAAAATATCTATCTTGATTTAGTTCAGCAGCATTTGTAAACAAATATCTTTTAGCAGCTGTTGCTCCTTCCTCAGCATTCAAACAATTCAAAGAGAGCATAATAGTATACAGTATCAAGATTATCTGTATATTTTCCATATTATGCGGCTTTGTTTTAAGCTCTATTTCTTCTATTTTTACTTTTACTTTTTGAGACAGGTTCGCTGTATATTTTTGTCCTGGAATAACTCTGTAGACCAGGCTGTCCTTGAACTCTCAGAAATCTGTCTGTCTCTGCCTCCCAGGCATTGGGATTAAAGGTGTGTGCTACCACACCTTGAAGTCACAGAGGTCAATCTCTGTCTCCCAAGTGTTGGGATTAAAGGTGTGTACTATCACACCCAACTACTTTCTTTCTTCCTTTTTTATCCTAAGAACTTTAACCTTTAGCATGCATATATTTTAACACAGTGTAAATCATTTAGAAGTTTTCTGTTTTTGAATCTCTCTTTACTGTATCTCTCTCTCTTTTTCTGACCATATGAGCCTTTAAATTACTGAGCAATATGGGTAGGATTCAAGCCGTGGCTTTGCCAGCTAGATCTATCCTATTCCTTAGCTTTCCAGCCTCATGGCAGAGGTACTTACTAGAGCCATTTTTATTACCACAACTCTGGGCGTTTCAAGGTCCTTGCTAGCAAGCAAGCTGCAACAGTATTAAACAACAATCAAAAGCTTCATAGTCAGGACCGCCCTGCTTGAAAGAGTTAGAATTGCCCTGGCAGGATGGCCCAAAAAGCTGGCATTTTAAAACAGCACAGCTTTTTTCCTGTTATGGCTGAAAACCAAAAAGCATATGTTCAGTTCAGACCTGAGAAATTGCTGCTACCAAGAAGCCATGCTTTACTCTATTCTTTTCCAAGCTTTCTCAAGCTTTCTGTGGACTTAGTTATCCACGTGGGCACCATTCTGTAGTGTTGAGCTGCGGGTCGGCTTCCTACCGCCCTGCTCTCGGCCACTGGCTAGCTTAAAACCCGAAATAATTACACGGAAACTGTATTCTTTTTAAACACTACTGCCTGGCCCCTGGCCCGTTATCTGTAACTTCTTATTGGTTGATTCTCATATCTTGCTTTAACCCATATTTAGTAATTTATATAGCACCACAATGGGTGGCTTACCAGGAGAGGTCTTAACCTGCATCCATCTCAGAGAGAAGAAGCATGGCGACTGCATATGGCAACTGCCTGAAGTGTCTCCCCACTCCTGCTACCCAGCATTCTGTTCTGTCTACTCCGCCTACCTAATTTACTGTTTTCTTAAAGGGCCAAGGCAGTTTTTTTTTATTAATAAAAGTAATGCATAGACACTCCTCCATCAACAAAATACTGGCAAACTGAATCCAAGAACAAATCAGAACCATCATCCACCATGATCAAGTTGGCTTCATCCCAGAGGTGCAGGAATGGTTCAACATATGAAAATCTGTCAACGTAATCTACCATATAAACAAACTGAAAAATAAAAACCACATGATCATTGTATTAAATGCCAAAAAAGCTTTTGGCAAAATACAACATCCCTTCATGATAAAAGTCTTGGAGAGAACAAGGATACAAGGAACATACCTAAACATAATAAAGAAAAGAGACAGTAAGCCAAAAGCCAACCCAACAATTACACTGAAATGAGGAACAAGACAAGGTTTCCACTCTCTCCATATCTATTCAATGTAGTTCTTGAGGTACTAGCTAGAGCAATAAGTCAGCAAAAGGAGATCAAGAGGGTACCAAAAGAAGTCAAACTCTCACTGTTTGCTAATGATGTGATAGTTTAAATAAGCGATCCCAAAAATTCCACCAAAGAACTTCTACGACTCATAAACACTTTGAGTAATGTAGCAGGATACATGATTAACTAAAAAAAATCAATAAAAATCAATAGTTCTCCTGTACACAGATGATAAAAGGGCTGGGAAGGAAATCAGAGAAACATCACCGTTTACAATAGCCACAAATGGCAATGCCCATCAAAATCCCAGCAAAATTCTTCACAGACTTCAAAAGAACAGTACTCAACTTAATATGTAAAAGCAAAAAACCCAGGATAGTCAAAACAATTGTTCACAATAAAAGAACTTCTGGAGGCATCACGATCCCTCACTTCAAACTCTACTACAGAGCTACAGTACTGAAAACAGCCTGGTATTTGCATAAGAACAGCCAGGAGGACCAATGGAACTGAATAGAAGACCCAGATATTAATGTACACACCTTCAAACACCTGATTTTTGACAAAGAAACAAAAGATATCTAATGGAAAATAAGTGGTGCTGGCATAACTGGATATGAACATGTAGAAGAATGAAAATAGACCCATATGTATCCCCATGCACAAAACTCAAGTCCAAATGGATCAAAGACTTTAACATAAAGCCAGCCACAGTGAACCTTTACACTTGAATGCACTAAGAGAAACAATTAATAAATGGGACCTCCTGAAACTGAAAAGCTTCTGTAAAGCATAGGACATGGTCAACAAGACAAAATGACAACCTACAGAAAGGGAAAATTTTTCACTAACCCCACATCAGACAGAGGTCTGATCTTCAAAATATACAGAGAACTCAAGAAATTGGGCACCAAAAGAACACATAACCCAATAAAAAATGGAGTACAGACCTAAACAGAGAACTCTCAACAGAAGAATCTAAAATGGCTGAAAGACACTTAAGGAAATATTCGACATCCTTACTCATCAGAGAAATGCAAATCAAAAAAACTCTGATATTCCATCTTACACCTGCAAGAATGGCCAAGATCAAAAACACTGATGACACCTTATGCTGGAAAGGTTGTGGGGAAAAGGAAAACACTTCTGCATTGCTGGTGGGAATGCAAGCTGGTAGAGCCCCTTTGGGTATCATTGTGGCAATTTCTTGGAAAATTAGGAAACAACCATCCTCAAGACCCAGCAGTACCACTTTTGGGTATATATCCAAAGGATGCTCAATCATGCCACAAGGACATGTGCTCAACTATGTTCATAGCAGCATTGTTTATCACAGCTAAAACCTGGAGACAACCTAAATGCCCCTTTACCAAAGAATGGATAATGAAAATGTGGTACATTTACACAATGGAGAACTACACAGTAGAAAAAAATAACATCTTGAATTTTGCAGGAAACAGGATGGAGCTAGAAACACTATTTTGAGTGAGGTAACCCAGACACAGAAAGACAATTATCACATGTACTCACTCATAGGTGGTTTTTAAACATAAAGCAAAGAAAACCAGCCTACACACCCCAATCCTAGAAAATTTAGACAACAATGAGGATACTAAGAGAGACTTACATAGATCTAACGTCCATGGGAAGTAGAAAAAGACAAGATCTCCTGAGTAAATTGGGAGCATGGGGAACTTGGGGGAGGGGTGAAGAGGGGGAGGTGAGAGGCAGGGAGGGAGCAGAGGAAAATGTAGAGCTCAATAAAAATCAATAATAAAAAAAGAAAAACAAATAATTTATGGGCATGACATTGCTCAAGGAAAGCATAGAAAGTGAAGAGAGAACATACTGACAATAACATCCAGCAAGACATTGAAGTTTAAATGGAAAATAGTATAAAGGAAGGAAACACTGACATAGTCAGTCTTAACTACCTAGGCACTAGTGAAATAAAGTTGGAAGAAAGAATAGGATCTGTGAAAGAAAGAAGTTAGAGAAGCAGGCAGTTGTCAATAAATTCAGATGTCAAGATCATTTTAAAAAAACATTACCAACGACAAACATAGTGCCTGGGCATGTGGCTCGGTGTTTAAAGAGTTTGCATTGCAAGCATGGAGATCTCAATTTGGATCCCCAGGTCTGTGGTAAAGATTCAGTGATGGCATATATCTATTATCCAACACTGGGAAAGCAGAGTTAAGTGTGTCCTTGAAACTCACTGGATAGCTAGATAATGGAATTGCTGAGTTTCTCAAGTTCAGTGAGAGGCTCTGCCTCTACAATGTAAGATTATGACAAAGGAAGACACCTAACAATGACATCAATCTTCCATGTGTACACACCCACACACACACATGCACCTGCACACATGTGTACATATATGAAAAAATGTATATATCATACATATACACAATTCAATAGATTTAGCAACTGGGAGATTATTGATAATGCTTTTAGGAAACTGAAATGATATGTTAAGAATTGGAGAAGTATAGGCAATTCTCATGCACATGCCATTTATTTTAATTAAAATAAGCTTGGTAATAATACCAAAAGCAGCCTGACTAGAAGAGCAGCCAGGAAGGTGCATCATAGCATTATAACATCAGAATATGACAAATACATAAATGCTGCCATACAAATTACTCTCTTTATCTACTGTCCAAATAGTCACATAAAGACATTGTTGTTAACCTCTTGGGCTTCCCTGGACTACATAATTGCTAAAAATAATTTGATCAGCTTCAGTCCAATCGCCATTAATCAACATATTATGTCCAACTTCAGCCTGCTTATATGGTCCCTATTTGTTCATATTTATTTTTTTCTTGATTCATTGGTCTCTGGTCACTACAATTTGTCTGTATGGGATGTTTTATGGTATAATACACAAGATAGGAAATCCAGATATTGGTTTTACATTGAGCAATACAAACAATTCAGCATGTCCTGCTCTGTTCCATGAGAGAAATCTCATAGCAATCTGTCATTGCTAAATAGCCCCACTTGACCTAGTTTCTACTAAACCTAGGTCATAAAACAAGCAAATATTGGTATGCACAATTATTATTCTAGTTGCCTTTACAATGTGATTTATGCCAAAATATCATCTCATTTAAAAGCATGCCATTTTCTCCTAACTTATTTCTTTCTGTCTTTCCTCCTTTTGCTCTTCACTCCACACCCACTTTTAACAACTCCTGCCAATTTGGTGGTAAATTTTGCATATTACACAAGCTGTCATTTGAGTATGTTCTTTTGTCACCTCCAGTTCCTACTGTGTTTAGCGTCAGCAAAGAACATGGAAGAGAAATACGTTTGCACTTATTTTTTGTCATCAAAAATACAAACCATTGTTTGAGAAGATAGCTTTTTCCCTGTCCAAAAATCCTAAGAAATGACTGATCCTATATGTACTCAATTCCCTAAGTCTTAGGTTCCTATTCCCATCACCATTCACACCACTATTCTATGTATATCTGTGAGTCACATAAAGAAGTCTAAGAATAGAGTTTTGAAAAATAATACTGTGTGTTTTTCCATTTAACAATAATGGTATTCATGCTTATGAAAGCTTTGCTTTCATTTCAACTTTTAATTAGTCTTTATAATAATAATTAATATTATTCCTACTTCATACACTACAATCATTTGCTTTAGAGAAATATTTTTAAAAATGTGTAATTAGTATTCAGACTGTTAATGAAAATGTGAAAGTACTGAAGTTCCAAATAGATATAATGGTAATCACTGACTTTCTTTCATTTGATTCATATTTATCAGCTTCCCCACAGTAAGCAAATTCTCTAGAGTAAACAAGTTAAAATTGGGATGCCAAAATACTTTGAGGGAGAGAGGAAGAAGAAACTTCATCTGTGTTCAAGTGGCATACAGTATTGTCTGTCAGAAGAAAATTTGTGATCATCATCTATAGTAATTGAAATTGAAATTATCTCATGAGTTGGTAGCAATATGCTAGATGCTTTTTTCTAAAAACATGATTGCTTCCTTTGGTCTGTTTTAAGATATATGTTGTTTGCATCATTAAGAATAGAGGACAAGTTTCACAAAAATCAAGTTGCTGACATGACAAGTGTCAGAAACTATTGGGCTGAGGCTGGGTGTACACTTTGAAACCTTCCCTATGTCTCTTGGTGGTGGTCCAAATCCAAATCAGATCACACCATAGAAGACTGTGTATGCTCTGTGCCATTTCCAATCTTCTTCCATTATTTTATGTGCCAACAAGTGGATTGAAGAAATACATATGTTCACAAAATGAAAAAGATTATCAGGATGATGTGGTTGGTGAATGGAATTTCAGGCTGATACAAGTCTTTAAGACTACATGACCAGCAATCACCTAGCCACATTAGCACTTCTCCATTTAATACAGCTATGAACATCTTTAGCAGCTCTGTGTTCACTATTTGCTTGAACTCTATCGCATTATCAAAGAGCTGGAGATGAAAAAACAAAACAAAACAAAACCAAGAAATAACAAACAAAACAAAACAGGAAAGCCAAATTTTCAGGGGTGAGGATAGAAACATTTTCTTTTGTTCAGGGGAAGATTGTAAGTCTTTCTCTACTTGGCTCAAATCAAAAAGAAAATACACATACCCACACTCCAAACAATCTTTTAAGTGAAAGGTTAGCTTTTCTCAAAAGTCTGAATTCTACCTGAATCACAGCAACTTCAAACAGTCTAAAGGCAGTCTTCAGAGATTTGGATACAGTAGCAAGGCTATTAAAAATGCTATGGGCTTTAGATTTTGACAGAGTACAAAGGCTGATTCTTTTATTTGAAAGTATAATTTTCAAAGAAAAAAGAAGGATAGTTAGAAGAAGGTAAACAACTTCTTTTCACTGGTTTTACTGAAAAAAGTTGGCTATATTTAAGAAAACAAAATATCTGTGATATTACAAAATACTATTTAAATGGAAAAATTAGATGGCTACAAGAAAATATAGGACAATTACAATAGTACTACTGAGGAGAGTATCTTATGGCAATGTGTTTGAACATCAGTTGGAAGAGATGGCCAAACAGTTCCTTTGTTATGAGCTATATTCAGCAGAAGCATTAGAATTTGATTAAAGCTTGACAAAAAGTCACTGAGCAATTCTGGCTTTATCCCTCATCAGAGAATTAAAAGTAAAAAAAAATTATATATGGGAGAAAATCTGTGGACCTAAAGAAAGGGAAGGGACAGTTTTCAACAATTTCTACTCCTTCAACTTGTACAGAAAAGTAGAATATTATACTTCAAAATAACTAATTATTACTGTCTTTTGGGATTAAGGGCACATTTTTAATGTCATGTCTCTGTGTAATACTAATAAATGATAGGGCTCTATGTGGCCTGATATATGAATAAGCTGCATTATTGGAGTGAAAGTTCTAGAAGATGCAGATTATCCCAGAAGACCTACCAGCTCTCTACACAGAAATATGATACATGTGTATTCCATATCCTCAAGGTCCTCAGTTT
Source organism: Arvicola amphibius (assembly GCF_903992535.2). NCBI lineage: Eukaryota > Metazoa > Chordata > Mammalia > Rodentia > Cricetidae > Arvicola > Arvicola amphibius. Next base: position 83,279,230 of record NC_052065.1, on the reverse strand, counting down.
CTAATAATCTTTCCTGCCCTCTTCTATCTAAGTTATATTTCCATAATGCCATGTCCCTGTAGCACACAGACTTGCCCTGTGAGAATGAAGTACCTCTGATAGATAGATAACTCCACAGGTAGAGGCCACTCTAGAATGACGGATGTTCCACAAAATACATTCTCTCATTCTTACTTCAGAAGTTTCCACTCTTCAAAGTCCCTCATTCACTTTCTCTGCTTCTTCCAAGAAATGTCATAGAACATCTCTTACTTCATTTTGAGACCCATACATTCCTATCACATGCCTTTTACCTGCTTAAAAGTATTTCTTACACAAGAATTACTTCTTCTGGGTCTTCATTTGCTCCATGCCTATGTAATGAAAAAAATAAACACTGTACTTTGTTTTATTGTTGAAGGAATTCCTACAGCCAGTAGCCTTTAGGTTACCTACCCACTTCGTTGTGGCCTCTTATACTATAAATGCTAATGTAAAGCAAGTGCCAGGTCTCTCTCTTACAGCATGATTTTGGTCCCTTTACCCATTTGTGCAGAGGATTGTTATCTGTGAGTCTACCCCTAAATAAATAACCCTTTATTATACTAAATTCTGAGCTAGTGTGGGATTTCCTTTTAGTATCCTTCTTCATCTGGTGCTCAATACTCAATTCTGAGCCAGTGTGGGATTTATTTTAGTATCCTTCTTCATCTTATATGTGAAAAATTTTTAAATTCTTTTAGATAATTTGATATATATATATATATATATATATATATGAGCATCACCACTTCAATTCCTCCTATGTCCCCTCCTGCATTCACCTCTCAAATTCATAAGCCTATACCCTTTTTTCTACTACCTAGCTACATCCCTCTTACTTTCCCTTCTTCCCTCCCTCCCTTGTCCCAAGCATATGTTGAATGCTCTGTCTTCCTCTGTGTCTGGGTGATGACTGCAGACTGGTTGTTTCCTCTTCCTCGAATTCTCATTGCCCAGCCTCTACTTCATGCCTGGTTTCCCCGCCTCTACTTCCTGCCTGGCTACTAGCCAATCAGCATTTGTTTAAATTACAAGTGACAGGGTACATTGTCCCACAGCATCTCTTCTTCAGTAGTTGTCAACTGCCTGTATAGCCTCAATTATGAGAGGGACTTTGTCCACCCTTTTTCTAGCCATCATGCAATGTTGAGTGCTATGATTTTGTGCAGGCAGCTGCCCCTTTTAAAAGTTCATGGTTGCATTATCATTGTCATGTCCAGAACTACTTTGCATTATGAAAAATTTCCAAAAGACTCATGCCCTAAGATATCAAAAATGAAATTAGCGCTGCATGGAGAATGGGTATCAAAACAATACAAAAATTTTACTTCACATGTCAAAGTCGTAAAGGTATTATCTGCATTAAAGAATGAGGCAAACTATATCTTGTTCCCGCTTCTTATAAGTATTTACAATTGCAGAAAGCTCTTGGGCTACACAAATGAAAACACATAGCCTGCTGGAAATTGGGGAGACCCACTTCTGGAGTACTGGATAATACATGCATGGTATTATGGTATTATGCATGGTATTATGGTATTATGGATAATCATGGTTTTTAGTACCGTTACTTGTCAATCACCGTTGATTGTGACAGGACTTTATTGCAAGCATCCCATGTAACATTATATTACATTTAAGTAAGGTAAGACTTTGAGGGCTAGAGTGATATCACACCCTTATTAAGAGTTTAGATCATTTCTTGGTACCCCAGTGTGCTTGAATGAAGGAACTCCAGCTGAACAGCGAGACTCAACCCTTATATTAGCAAAGTTGCTTTGAATACTCCACAGATGCCTTGAGAAATCCCCATGTCACTGATGACTATCAAAGCACTCTGTGTCCCCAAGGTATAATAGCCCAGACATGATTATTTCAAATAGTTGTGCCGTATCTGTTAGCAATCACAAATCTTGATTGAACTCTAGCAGCTATTTTCACCCAGGTCAGATGGGGAACACTTTCTCTAGTGGCCCAGAAAAAGGCCTGTGATTGGTGCAACAAATAATTCTCTTCCAAAAATTACTGCCATGACTGGTGCAAATAAGCTTGCCATACTCTGCTTATGGCTGTATAAGCTGCTGTTCAGCCCACTGTGTGAGCCTAAAGGAAACAGTCTCCTTTGTTGCACCCTAGCATTTCAACATTGTACCCATAAAAAAGGTTTATTTCAACTTAGCTTTTCTTGCTAACATTTGATCTTTATCGTAGATAGAGCGGGCTGAGCTCGTAACACAAAGGGAAACGGTAGAAGTGGCGGTGGAGTGACAGTAACAGCAAAGGCAGCAGCAGTGACAGAGGTGGCAAAAGGACAGTTGAAGGGTTCCAGGGAGGAGAAAATGTGAGCGCCCAGTTGATGAAAATGTTTCAGGGTTCCAAGTCTTAGAAATCAAGGGTCTCAGGTATATTAGCCTCAAATTTCTAACACAAGCTAGTCTCAAAAGGCGAGAATATCATCATCCTATACCCAAGAGTTTAAGACTAGCTGTCTGAGAGTCACACCACTGGTTGAAGCAGAACGAGGGTTCCTACACGCGAGGCCTGTTTGTAACATAAGCAGGGAATACTTGACAAGGGTGCCTCTGACTGCAAGTGTTGCTCACTTCTGCTGGAAGCTAAGGAGCACAATGCCAGTCAATTGTCCAGTCACTGATTATAAGAGATCAGAACAAAAAGAGTCAGACCCAAGTAACAAGAATCATTAGTCTTTGGTATCAAAAGCCCAGAACAAGGACTAGGCCACCATACCCAACGTTTCTAGGAGTAGACTGTCGAATGAAGTCAACCTCTGCTTTATCTCTGAGCACAGCTTCTTCCTGCTCTCAGAGATGAATTACAAACTGGCAATGGTGTTCATGCAGTTAAGCCACAAGTATATAAAATTTGATTCTCCTTTGTTTCTTTTTTACAAAATTCTAACAATTACAACTGATTAGAAAATAGCAGTTATCTAACAATTCTGAACCACCTTAATTCTGAATACAAGTCAGGACAAGCAACTTGAAACAACAATGAAACTGCTGTGCCCATACAAAAGCTGCAGTAACTAAAAGGTCAACCCCGTCTTGCTGCCTTCTAATTTTCAAAATATCTACAATGACTATTGTTGTGAGAAGCACAAAATATTCCCACCTGGAAATTAAATGAATCATCACAATATGTAAATCCTTCAGGTACTCTCAGTGGCTTAATCAAACACTATTGGCATGGAATGTCTAAGCAAGAAGCAAAGTGACTTGATACCAAGAACCCTGTGAAGGACGTCTGCTTCCATGGTATGTGACCTAAGAGAAAAATGCAAGACCAAGCTTTTCTTTCTACAGGAGCCCAAGGGCTGAAGTTGTAAAGTCTCCCAGGAGATGAGACTCATCACTTAACTCATTCACACTGATGTCAAAATGACGAATATTTTGTTCTGAAATCAAATTGTTGTAAGGAAAGAGAAAATCTCAAGGACTGGATTTACTTCAGGCTTCTTATTTTCCAGCCTTGCCAAGAAGATGAGAAATCTCTTCCTTTCCATTTCCAGATTAGCCAGAATCAATGGTACCTACTTTTTCAGGAGCTTCCTGAAAATCCAGACATGAGGCAGGTCGTTCCTATTTGCTGCTGTAGCTGGTGCTCAGATTTTTTTTTTATTTTAATCCCTATCTTTTGTCTGGGTTTAACTTCTGTAGTTTAATGCCCAAGTTCTCTGTTTTTGTTTTTAGGTGTGAAGATTTTTTTTTCTTTCAGGCTTTAATTTGTTAACTGTGTTTTCAACATCTCTATGTGAGTATTACTGATAAAGGCAATCACCTGTTGGCCTGGTGTTAACCTAGGTGGTCTCTTCTTGAATTAGGCCCCTCACAACTTGATTTGATCAGCACATCTTTACCACCACCACCATCACCACCCCAACCCCCACACTTCTTCATTTTGCCTCAGGAATACAACAAAAGCCTGACACTTTTACTCTGCTTGAATAACAATAGGCTCATTTTAGTACAGACAGCTAATATGAATCTGAGTACTTCTTACCTTGCTTTAAAAGGAGAAATGATGTTGAGGACTAGAAGGAGCTTGAAAGCACCCCAGGCAGTACCTAGGCATACTACCCTGGAGGCAGTCTGGCTTCCAGATAATAGCAACCTGCTATTAGGTTTCCTGCTATTAGGCAAGTTCTTTCACTTACTTGATCTGTTTCTTCTTTTGAAAAAGGTGATACCAGTGAATCTCATAAAGCTGTTGTGAATTTTAAATATTTTAAAAATCATAATTATGATTATCTTTCTAGGCGACACACATGTTAAACTCACAAATGTGCTTAATAACTATAAACAGTTAATAGAAAGGAGTTTGACTTAGCTATGTTTAATCTTCTGAAAATAAAAACAAATCATATGTCAAAGTCATCATGAAGAAGACCTGAGCTTGTTCCAGATTGTTCAGCATTGGAATATGTTTAAATTACAAAGGAGTTTGCAACCAGCTGGGCATAAATTAAAATATTCTGAAGAGACATTTGTGTCTCTCAATCTGACAGACTATTGAAATAATGGACCCAAAGAAATGAGAAATTCCCCATAGATCCCAAGTTAAGAGGAAGAAAAAGAACCAAACAAACTGGGAACGTATCCCAGAAAGAGATTCTACACACCTTTAACAACTTTCAGACCTCCTTACATGATAAGACTGAAGCCCAGACAATGATGAGTCTGTGGTGGGCAAGACCACACCTTTCTTGACTGAGATTGCTTAGACGTGAATGTCCTTGGCCTTCTATTTAAACTTCACATCACTTTGCTACCTGGAAAGTTGACTAGGTGGAGCAAAGGGTTGTTGAATCTCTTTATCCTTCTTCCCCATGTAGCCACTGTTAGGTCCAAAGAAATGCCCCCTAAAATGTCAGTGTTGGTGACAATATCCTAAAAAAAGAACTCTGTCCAGGTAAACAGAAGGATCATTACTGGGTAAACAGAAGCCTAAATTACTCATTCCTTAGGAATTTTATAAGGTAGGTTTCAGTGTACCAGGAAAACCACTACCTACTTTATCTGCCCAGATATTCAACTACCTTGGCAAAGGCATCTAATACATTAACAGTATTTTGTCACTCTCCGGGATCATAATACATGTCTGGTTTTTTTAAGCACTTTCTCAGAGAGGAAAGGATACATAGGTTTTGTGGGTATTTTGTTTGCTTTCTAAAAATATCTGAAGGCAGCATCATATATCTTTAGTAATATTTGGCATGCAAGGGAAGTCAATAAGATGTATATTTTGTTTTCAGAGAAGAGAAAAACAGCCACATTTCAAAGGTCCCCATGAACTCATATGCCTTGGCTGTTGAACAAAAGATCTCACTAGTGAGTTTAGAGGGAGGGGAGAGGGAGGCCAGTGGAAATGAACACACTTCTATCACTAACCAAAAATGAAAGAAAAAGAGTGAGAGAGAAAGAAAGAAAGAAAGAAAGAAAGAAAGAAAGAAAGAAAGAAAGAAAGAAAGAAAGTCAGTAGGTTTTCTAGGCCAATGACTTTCCCTTTCAACTAGGCAAGTTGACACACACATACCTCCACAAACTGATTGTCCTCCTGAGGAGTATAAATGCAGACTCAGCTAATGAATAATATAAAAGCATTCTGACCAAAACGCAACATGTGGGGAAGGACAGAAAATATCCAGTTCTCTGACCTTGCTGTAGTTACCAAGGGAGAAAAAAAATGAAACTGAGGAAACAATGGTTAAGAATGAAAACTCATGCCGGGCGGTGGTGGCGCACGCCTTTAATCCCAGCACTCGGGAGGCAGAGGCAGGCGGATCTCTGAGTTCGAGGCCAGCCTGGTCTACAAGAGCTAGTTCCAGGACAGGCTCTAGAAACTACAGGGAAACCCTGTCTCGAAAAACCAAAAAAAAAAAAAAAAAAAAAAAAAAAGAATGAAAACTCGAAAGAGAGCTAGCTCCATTTGCTAAAGAGTGTGTCATTCGCTGTCTGGGAGTATTTAACCATGTCCACATGCCCTGATACAATCATTGAGACTCGAGTAAACACATTATGAGAGGGTCTCCATTAGGAGTTATCAACTTCTAATACACTACAACACAGTCAGAAAACAGAGTGCTACAAAAACCAGAGGCTGAGTGCCTTCAACTGCATCTAGAAGGTCAGATGCTGATAGTGTAACTCTAACTGTGATCAGTGACAAGTCCTTAATGCAACTATATGCACTAGGCAAAGGACACAGGGAGACTTCAATAAGAGAGAAGAGACAGACTTTGTATAATAATATTCTTTCCAGTAATACACATTGCAGGAAGAAACCATGTCAGCAATATTATCTTTTATCATGAAGGACAATGAGATACCTAACAGCTGTTTCACATTTTTAAAGCCATTCCAATCTCAATGAAACATGCTTGGGAAGGATACGGAAAATAAACCATCCCCAAACCCTACTGTAATGAGGCAAATACCATTAGAAACAAATGGGCTGCTTGGAGTTTGCTTTTACCTCTTGGAGACAGTAAAAGGCCATGGAATTACAGACACTGGTTTCAATAAACTTTTGATCTCAAAATATTATGTGGAAGCTCAGCAGCTACTTTCAAATTTTTATTTCCTTTGCTATAATTAAACAGAGGAAGTATAATTTTTTTCTATCAAATTGCCTTTGTACATGTAGTTAGTGGATGCCAAATTTGGGTTATCAGATGTGAGGCCATGAAAGTAGAAAGGGGTTAAAATTAATTTCAGTTTTTAAAGTTCTGGTTTAAATGAGATGAGATCTGCTCTCTTCACAAATGTTTATGTGTTCAGTAGATTATAGTTAGCAATAGGCACAATGTTGCTCAGCAGATGCTCAGATCTCTGCATTTTGCATGACCGAACCTTTACACTGATTGCACATCTCCTGCTTTCCTGCACCCTGTTGCCCCTGATGATGCCAATTTTTCTGTTTTTCCATGAGTATGACTACTTCAGATTGGTCATCTAAACTGGAATCCAACTGCATCTGTTCTTTTATGACTATGTCAATTAGCACAATATGCTCAAGGGTCACCCATATTTTAGCATATGATAACATTTCCCTCTTAATATGGATTAATCTCTTCCTGTCCTGAAACACAGTATGTGAGAAATATTTAGATTCTGCATATGAATTTAATTCCTTACTGAAAATGTCCTATTCAGTAGCTATAAAACTCAACATGTGTTCCTCCAAGTTATTAAATGTGATCATTTCTTAGAGAAAATTAAAATAGCATTTATCCCTGACTAAAGAGGTTCAGGTACATTGATACATTTTTAATGGTTAAATAATAGAGAGCTCAGTAGAATTGAAGCGGATGTATATATTCCTTGGAGGGATCAATGAATGCAAATAATCTTGCAGTTTGGAGAAAACACAACTTTTATAAAAATTGATCTGTTTTTCATTTGATAATAAAAAAAAATCACATGACTACTTGCATTTCAGAAGAAAACTGCAAAAGCCCTAAGAAAATATATGGGGAAAATAAACATCGAAGAAAAAAGATGCAAGCAAAAGAGAAGAAACAGGTAAAAATGATAAGAAATGCATTACATTTCCAAAAGTCTCCAACTTCATCTTTAAACTTTTTCCTGACCTCCAATATCAAACTTTTAATCACAGTAGCTATCTGAAAGAAGGGACAATGTTTGTGACCATTATACCTCAATGCTACAATATATAATATGTTTTACATTTGATATCCTCTTGTCCAGATAATTGGTACAATTTAGATTCAAAAACAGTCCATGTATTACAATCTTAATTGTACAAAAATAATCCCAGTTATTGTTAGACAGAATTTAAAGTAATTGGCACAGTTTTTACTCTTAACAGTTAATGTCATAAAGATAAAACATGTTTTAATTCTATGGCTTAAGAGTAATTAGAAAATGCATTAACAGGTGCAAAATTGTTCTGAAATGTCTGACGTTCAGCAAATGATGTGTTTTTGAAAATTTAAACATAAATTAAATTTTCTCAAAGTAAATTACTTTGACTAAAAAATAATTAAAGCAAAACTCTCTCTGTGTGTGTACATGCATACACATGTGCATGTGCACTGTGGTATATGCAGGTACATGCATGTAGTGCTTGTAGGTCCACTTGTTGGCCTTAAGCATTACCTAGAGAACCTTGTCAGTAAGCACGTAGCACTTTTGCCAGCTCAGGGTCCTGACAAGTAGGACCATTTGTGCATGTCCCAACCTCTTTAAAGAGGTGGGCCCTGTTGACCTTTCTCTCTTTTTGTCTCTCTTTCTCTCTCTTCCCCTCTTTCCATTACCCTCCTGTCTCATCTCTCTTTCTTCCCACCAGGCATCTCTGTGCTCTGTTTCTCTCTCCCCTCTCTATACTAAACTCTCCACAGCAGCACTGTCTGCATGCCACCCCCTCTGTCTGTCTGTCTGTCTGTCTGTCTGTCTGTCTCTCTCTCTCTCTCTCTCTCTCTCTCTCTCTCTCTCTCTCTCTCTCTCTCTCTCTCTCTCTCTGTCTCTGTCTCTCTCTGTGTATCTCTCTCTCTGTATCTCTCTCTCTCTTTCTCTCTCCTTGGCTCCAATCTGCCGAGGTCACAGCCAGTAGCTTTTTATTAAAATTAGAACAATACTCACTCCTGTGCACACATTGCCCACCCCAGAGTGCTGTGGGACAATGGTCTGTACCCTGTCACTTGCATTTTAAATAAATGCTGATTGGCCAGTAGCCAGGCAGGAAGTATAGGTGGGGTGACCAAACAGGAAGTAGAGGCAGGGCAATGAGAATTCTGGGAAGAGGGAAGTTTCAGAGCGGCCATCATACAGATGCAGAAGAAGCAAGATGTGACTGCCTCTCTGAATAAGGTACCAAGCTGTGTGGCTAACACAGACAAGATTAATGGGCTAATATAAGATGTAAGAATTAGTTAATAAGAAAAGCTGTGGATACTAGGCCTACCAGTTTATAATTAATGTAGACCTTTGTGTGTTTCTTTGGAACTGAACAAATGAAGGACCGGGTGGGACAGAAACCTCAGTCAACATGAGAGGTCTGCATTGGGTGTCTGCCCAATCACTCTTCACCCTACTTTTTGAAACAGATTATCTCACTGAAGCTGAAACTCATTGTTTCGGCTAGATTGGCTGGCTGGTCAGTGAGGTGTAAGGAGCAGCTGTCTCCACATTCCCAGTTCTGGTGATACAGGCATACACCACTACACCCAGCTTTTGTGTAAGTGCTAGGGATTGAAACTCAGGTCCCCATACTTCTGTAGGATGCATTTTCCCACTCTATTTCCCCAAGCCACAGAAATACTGTTTTGAGATAGTTGATAAAGCAAAGTGTTACTCCTTAACTTACCTTTTATTATTACATTTATATACATTTTCAACAGTTGGTTGGACTTCATGTGCAATATCAGAATCAGTTGAAAAGATGGTACCCTAGATATTCAGTAGACATAATGTCATATTCCAAAGAAGAATAAGAACCCTAATAAGTTTTTGAAAATAAGTGATTGTGAGGGTAGAATAATTCTCTAAAGGTATTCTTATGTGGATTTTGGCCTAAAGAGATCTCTGGGCCTTCTAGTTAGGTAGTGCAGAGTAAGAAAGGAAAAGTTTGCCCTGGTGTGAATGCAAGGGGTCCCTTGCTTTACAGGAGGGAAGGAAGAAGCTTGGTGTCTTTTCTAGGGTTTCTATTGTTGTGACAAAACTACCATGACCAAAAAGCAAATAGGGAAGGAAAGGGTTTTTTGTCTTATGCTTCCACATTACTGTTCATCACCAAAGGAAGTAAAGACAGAAACTAAAGCAGGGCAGGATCCTGGAGGCAGAAGCTGATGCAGAAGCCATGGAAGGGTGCTGCTTGCTGTCTTGCTTCCCCTGACTTGCTTGCTCAGCCTGATTTTTTATAGAACCCCAGACTACCAACCCAGGGATGGCACTACCCAGCATGGGCTGGGTCCTCACCCATTGGTCACTAAATGATAAAATTCCTTACAGTTGGATCTCATAGAGGCATTTCCTCAATTGATGCTCCTTTCTCTGATGTCTTTAGCTTGTGTCACATTGACTCACAAAATCAGATAGTACAGTAGTTGAGTCTTCCCAACTCTGAGGCAAGGAATGTACAATACAAAAAGCCTACCAGTGGGCTGGGCACTGGTGGAGCACACCTTTAATCCCAGCACTCAGGAGGCAGAGGTAGGCGGATCTCTGTGAGTCTGAGGCCAGCCTGGTCTACAAGAGCTAGTTCAAGGACAGCTAGGGCTGTTACCCAGAGAAACCCCATCTTGAAAAACCAAAGATAGATAGATAGATAAAAGATAGATAGATAGATAGATAGATAGATAGAAATAAAAAATAAAAAACCTACCTGTGTCACAATCATTTCTTTCTATACCTGTACCCATCATGTTAAAGTACCTTGTCTCTAGTGAACTGCCAGTGAATGACAACAGAAAACAATAAATCAAAAACACCCAATAAATGTAGAAGTGGTAGAAAACCTCTAAAATCCCAGAATTCAGGAGGCTGAGGCAGGCCAATGTCAAGTTTGAGGCCAGTTTGGAATATCCAGTGAGATAATGTTTCCAATAACAAACAAATAAAAAGCATAGTGTCCAGCAGGCAAAGAGAAGAAATAGTGATCAGAACAAGAGGAGTACCTATCCATCTGAAGAAAAACACTGGGGAATTTCACAAGTGAACAGCTGAGTCAATACATTTAAGAAGAGGACAGTATCTATTGAGATCTATACTGAGTAAAGAGTAGATGGTAAAAAGAGGAAATGCCTACTAAAATTAGAGATATAAAGTAATAGAAATCATGGGTGGAGAAATAAAAATCATAGAAGATACACCTAAGAGACTTATATGCAAATAATGCACATTGAAAGTATATGGGGGACCAAAAAAAGAGAAGCAATGCAAAGATAGTACAGGAAAATTTTCAAGCGCTGATAAAACAGCTAATTGTACAGACTGAACAAGATCATCAAATTCTAGATGGAATTGATGAAGAAAGACACAACTGTGAAAGTACTGAGCTGGAAGGATAAAATGTCTAAAAAGTTTCTACTCATTCAGCAAATACTGGTTAAGCGATGTCATTCACTCTGAAAGTATTGGAAAGTCATTTTTCTTTTGAGGAGTTGATATATTCAAATCCCTTTCCCTTCCTTTCTTTGAGACACCCACTGGGGGAGAGCCCAGTTCTGTTTAATTGTTACAATTAACTTTCTGCTTGCACTTATAAAGTTGAATGTAGACCGAGATGGGGAAAAGGCCATGGAAACAGGTTTTCATAAAATTATGAACAGCAACCTTGAGGAGATCCTCACTGATTCCCAATAATTCTACCATTTTTCCTTACCAAGTTAGTTCACATCTCCCTGGAATGATTACATCCAACTTATTGTTTCAAGCTTTCAATCCCCTCCTTTTCTTCACCTACCTCCTAATAAATTAGGAAGGTTGAAGCAACTAGACGATACTCTTCAGGTGGCCCGCTAATTATTTGTAAAGGAAAATTACTTTGCTGAAATGTCTCTACCCAGTACACTACCAGAGAAACTTGCCTGAGTGATCCAGAGACTAAAATTCAGCTGAACTTCAGCCAAAACTCTACTCATTACCTGACCTCCATAAGTGCCTACTTTAGCTGGAGGGCCACAAGGCTTCCTGTAGTCTTCTGGAACCAGCATCAATTCAGAACCAGCATCCAATAGACCCTGGAAAGTCTGTTTCCTTTCCCCCAGTGTACAGTTACCTTTGTAAAAGGCTGTAGGTTGCTCTGAGGAAGGACTGGAGAAGGACTGAAAGTAAAACTCTTAGTATTTTAGCAAGATCCTTCCTCAGTGGAACCTGGTCACCCCTTCATATAAAGGGTCCTAGGTCTCCAAACTGACCCACATCTGGAAATTGGTTCATGGCTGAGAGTGCCTTTTGCCACAATCCAATGTAACCTTCCTTACATTTGTTTGAGAATTTTTTTCTGCTTATACATAACAATGAAGTAGGTTTCTTATCTATTTCATGCCTGGAAACGCCGTGATTGATTAGCCAGTCCAAAAGTCTATATGAATCATGCCACCATAAAGTTCATTTTGCCTATGCTAACTATTATGGGTTAGACCATAAGGATAATAACTTTGTCTATGCTGTCCATTACTATAATGGTCTTGCCATTGGCGATTCAGTGCTGCCACCTTGCCCCTCCTATTTCGGGGTCCAATTAAACCCGTTGCATTTAATTCATCCCACTGAGCAACACTGTCTCCAACCCTAAGATCTGGCACAAGGAACCAGACCACAATAAAACTCTCCAGATGTCTCAGCGCCCCTCCACCACCACTGTTTTGTCTTTCTTTGCTCAATTACAAGTCTCCTTTGGATTTCATTTGTTGCTGGGCTTTCTTAAAACTTTCACAGACCTGTCATTTTCTTTTAAACCAGAAGTATGTGGACAGCTCATACCTTTCTTCTTATCACTGTATTATTTCTGGAATCTTCCCATTTGTTTCCTTGGTAGACTGTTGCTCACAGCAACTGGAATAGCAATCTAAGAAAAAATATGAATTACTTTCACTTGTTTAAACTAAGTGTGATGATATCGATTGCCAATTTGACAGGATCTAGACTCACCTAAGACAGTGGTTCTCAATCTGTGGGTCACCACCCCTTTGGTGGGTTGAATGACCTTTACCCAGGGGTCCCCTAAGAGCATCAGAAAACACAGATATTTACATTATGATGCATAATAGTAGCAAAATTGCAGTTATGAAATAGAAATGAAATAATTTTATGGCTGGGAGTAATAACAACACGAGGAACTGTATTAAGGGGTCGCAGCAGTAGGAAGCTTGAGAACAGCTGACCTAGGATAAAACTTTCCAGGCATTGCCTGTGAGGTAAGGAATTTTCTAGATTAGGATAGCCTCTGGGCTCACCCATGGAAGATGTTCTAGATTAGACTAAAGTGGCAAGACATGTGGTGATGCTATTCGGTGGGCTGGCTTCCTGAATGCATAAAAGGGGGAGAAAGGTGCAGAACAATAATAACTGCTCTCTGCTTCTGACGGCAGATATGATGTGAACAGCTGCCACCAGCCACTGTTGTCATGAGTTCCCTGTCATGATGGACTGAACTCTGGAAATAAGTCACAGTGAACTTGTCTTCCTTCAGCTGCTCCTCCTCATCTATTTAAACAGAGTAACAAAACATGTAACTAACACAACTAGTATGCCATTTCTAGGCAGACAACTTGAGAAGATCCACATTAAATTGAATGACTTTAATTTGGATTTTGACACACAATGCCATCAAAATCAGGCAAAGTCACTCATCATCACCACAGTATTAAATCAAATTCTTGGCATTAATCTGATTTGGTCAATTAAAAGTGTTTGTCAAAATTAATCACTTTCTTCTTTATAGTTTACTTGATCATCTGGGGCTTTTTTGCTGGTTCCCTGTAATCTTTATGCCATCTAAATATGGAAAAGTCAAAGGTCAGCTCCTCAGATCTTGTAACCTAAGGACCTATTCTCACTGCTTTGCATCTGTGTGAAGTTTTTAAATAAAGCATTTTATTGAACATCCTCAAATATATATATTTTTCTCAAAGAGGAAAAATGTATTCAATGAAAACAGTGAAGCATAAAAAGAAATTTTAAAATGAAGATGATTTCAAATAAATCAAGTATGTCAGTCACCATATAGGGAAAGGACTTATGCCATTTAAAGAGTGTGGTTTGTGGATTGCACTAGGGGTGTGTGTGTGTGTGTGTGTGTGTGTGTGTGTGTGTGTGTGTTAGCAGTCTAATGTGTCTTTTGCTGGAAACATTTGTTAATTAAAGTAGTAATAGAAAGATGAAAATCAAAGAATGGGCATGATGACAGTAGACAACTGCCAAAATAAGAGTATTAAAACAAAAGAAAGCAGAGTTTAAATTTCAAATGCACTGAACAGAGTAAGGACAATTAGTATAGAAATAAGAATTTATAAATAAGATATGTCATATAGTTCTTTGCAACAGAAATATAAGATAAGTTTATTTTTAATATAAGGCTGAAAAAATTATAAAAGTATGATTATAGTAAGAGAAAGTAATACATCTCTTTGAAGTAGACATGGTGAATGCCTTATTTATGTTTTAATAATATATTTTAATATTATAATGCACTCCAAAATGACCACATGATTAACGTTAAACAACAGTTCTCCAGTGATGTATGCTCAGACACATTGACAAGTAGATTATTTTGTTATAGCTCCATTCACATCCTTCTTAAATATGAAAAATTACAATGTAACAAAACTAACCTGTTAGGCTATAATTATTGAGGATTCTGAGATCTCCTCTGGATTATGACTATATTATAAGCAAATTTCTACTTTTCTTATTATGTCATACACCAAATAATTCCCAAATTATTCAGTAGAATTAATGCATAAGAAACATTTTTAAAGGCTTCCTGCATCATTTCTTGATTTAAAAAGAAATTGTGCATAGCCCTGGATTTAAAGCAGGAATCATACTCATTTTTTCTTGGTACACAACAATGAAACTAGATAACATGTGTTCTGACCTTCAAATCCTAGATTTTATTGAAGAAAATAGACTATATATTTATGTATGTATGTGTGTGTGTATATGTATCACATGTAAGCAAATCCTATAGTGCTTTGATGTTTTGTTCTATTTAATAATTTATAAAATCAGATGTCTCTTATATCTAAAGGTATGCCATACCTTAATCAACAGCATTTTGGCTTGATTTTGTCATTGATTAAATAATCATATATATTATAAAAACAATATTCAAAAGTACTGACATAAGTGTTCACAAATTGATAAATACAGTATAAAGAAAACAGAAAAGTATGAAATGGTACTTAAGAAAAAAATTAGGAACAATTCACAGACTTATTTTGCTTTCCATGATTCCCATCAGTTTCTGTCACATCCATAAATATGTTTTCTTAGCCTCATAACTTTCAATTCAATCCAAGAAATAGCACCAAAAGGCTTAAGGCTTGCTTCCAAATATTATTGAAGATGTTATCTGATGCATGATGTCTTGAACTATTGCCATAAAGATAAAGAAGGAAACAAATGGAGCAATTTGTAGATATTGTGGACATAGAGTCAAGAGAACACATTGGATCTCAGTGATAAGGGCTCAAATAATGGGTTGACAGGTACGAAACTACAATGGCATATGAAAAACAATCACAGTAAGAGTTACTAGAATAACAAAAAATATTCTTTTAAGAAAATTTTGGTCTCATGTTCATGTAACAAAGAATATATATAATCTAAAGACAGAACCAAGAGTTTTAATTCAATTTAACTTACCTCACATAATACACAAAACAATGTTAGGTAAAATATGTTTTAGATCCTACATCCCGTGAAGTCATAATGGCCAACATACCTGAATAATCCATTATTTGGACCTGGGGTTTATTTTTTTTATTTTAAAGTGTTTCCTCACATGTGTGTGCACACACAGGCTTTGGTGCGCTTGAGGATGTGAGAAGACAGTTTTGTGGAGTTGATTATCTCCTATCTTTACATGGATTTCCGGGATTGAACTCCTACTGTTAGGCTTTTAAGACAAGTGCTTTACCAACTAAGCTATCCTGCTGGCTCTAGATCTGCCACTTATGCAACATGACTGCTTCATATTATTGATAATAACTAGAAAGTTTTATATATAATTTTAAAAATTATTTTTGCTGGGAAATTTCAATTGCAATGAGTACATGTTTCTTTGACGTCATACAATGGCCAGACAATATTTTTAAATAACTAAGGGCAAAACGTTCTGCAGGTTATAATGGAGAAATAGAATTAGAAATATTTATTTGTAATAATAATGCAAGATAATCATTTTTGAAAACACTCTCATCTACTGTGAATTGTAGTATCACTATAATGCTAGAAACTTTGGGAGATAATAATAAGGAATCTTTTCTAGTTATAAAATGGTTGTTTTTCAAGATTCCTCATCTCATTTGTTGTCTCAATAGTGCCTTTAACTATCTAAGATTTGTAATCTTGTAAATGCCAACAGTATTTGTAACATGCACAGAAAAGAAACTCACATGGATAGCTTTGATCCATGTAACTCCAAATGGCTAGCTTATGCATGAACAGACTGGCCTAGCATCAGGCTAGTCTCAAATATTAAAAGACTCAAATCTTCCAGTTGAGTTTTGGTCCCCACATGCAATATAGGAGAAAGAAAGTTATCACAACTAGAAATTTTCCTTTGTATTGTTTGAATGAAATAAGATACGACAAAGCAGGTAAGATTATTTTTATTTTATGTAATGATAACAAATAGCAATCATTTGAATTCATTTATTTATTTATTCATTTTGGTATTTTTTCTTTAGTTAGACACATCTTCAGTATCAAGGCCTATTATAACTATTGTATCTGTATTGGTAGTACTAAAAATAATATTTTCTTGAAAATATTGTTAAATTTATGCCAGACTAGCTCTGAGTGTTAGCATGCTTTTGACTGCAAGCATGAAAAGTGCATGGCAAATTCTACCTTGAGCTTTTTTCTAGTGTTTGCTGTGTGAATAAACAATGAATGGAGAATCCCGACTATATAAATGCAGCACATGAAATTAGGAGAACCATCTAATCCTTGTCTACCTAGTCAACAGACTGTTTCTTTAAAAGCAGAAAAAAACAGCCTTTACTGAGCTGCAGCATTTGGAATGAAAATGATTCCTTATACTGGAGTGTTACTTGGGCAGAATGATAAACAAGAACATTACCATTTTGCAGGGCAAGACATGGTCTGATATAAAAATAACTCTAAATTATTAAGAAGTACTTGAATATCCTATGTCAGTGTCCAAAACCTGCCCCTAATTACCATGAACAAATTTTAAATGCTCACATTTCAACTGACAAGTCACTGAGCATGACGTATAAATTACTAAGCTGCAGTGTACGTGTTTTCTTTGTGATGCATTGCATTTCTTTTGTGTATGCTGTAATCATCAAATGCATATCAATTTTGAGTTCTCCTTAAGCTGCAGGTAACAGTAATTACAGAGCAGGAAAGTTGACACCTGCATTGAACATATCTATACACATAAAATAAAATTATGTTTCCAAGTGGAACAATATATTCTTATTAAGGCATGCCAGTAGATTCATATTATACTTTTAGATGTACTTTGAAGAAGTTATATTTTAATATGTATCTGTGGTGGTTTGAATGAAAAATGTCACCCATAGGCTCAGTCAGTCACTCAAACACGTGGTCAGTTGGTGTGGTTCTGCTTCTTCCTCCAGACCCTTGGCTGCATTAGTTCATGAGGGTGGAGGGAACAGAAGCAAGGAACAGGGTTCAAGATGGCTGTGAGTACAATTGGAGACAGCCCTCCAGGAGACAGACTTCAGTGAATCAGAACAACTTTATTCCAGAGTATAGTAAATATATAAAATTGGGGAGCCTAGGGACAAACCCCAATTTCCATTAAATCGCATGCTCCTATCACAAGGCTTTGAATATGACAGTAAGTTCCTAAAGCAGAGTTCCCAGCACAAGTCTTAACAGAAATCTGTGCCAAAGTTCAAGCTAAAGATAAATCCGGTATCTGACTTACAGACAGCTTTCACGTAAGGTCATTCCTCCAGGCCCAGGGACATTCTCCAGATAAGGGCAGGTGGAGACAGGAAGTTCTGCTGGGAAGGAGGTTGTCTCCATGTTGCTGAGCTTTTGGACAATGCTGCAAGGCCACGGTAGACAGCAAACTTGACTAACCAGCAAGGACTTCCAACAAGTTGATAGCATTCCTTAGGGAGGTGAGACAGCCTTGCTGAAAGAGTCACTGGACATGGCCTTTGAGAATTCATAGCCTTGCCCCACTACCAGGTCTTTCTCTCTGCTTCAAGTTTGCAGTTAAAGATATGATCTCTCAGCTTCCTCCTCCAGACACCTGCTGTCACATTGCTGCCACACTGCCCGGACCATGGCTCTGTCTCTAAAACTGTAAGGCCATGTAAACTCTCTTTTCCTTAGGCTGCCTATAGTCATGGCATTTTATCACAGTGATAGAAAAGTAACTACTATAGGACCCGAAGACATGTAGTCAAGGTTTCTTCATTTTCCCAGAGTAATCCTTGCCTATGTTATTCAACTCAATAGCAGCATGTTGCCTGTGGTGAACAATTAAAAAAATATTAAAAGTTTAGGCACAAAACCAGAAGACAAATGTCACAGCAAACAAGAAAAAAAATACATAACTGAAGTGTAACAAACCTGTGGTGCTTTCCTTATGGACAAGAATAAACATTTCTTTTTCTAAGATGTATTTGAGTTACAATTTCCCCTCCCTGCTGATAAAATAGATTAGTCTACATGATTTCTGTCCATAAAAGGTTTTGCACTTTTGACTCAGCAATTTACCTGCTACTAAATTACCCCTTTCCTCGCATTCTTGTCAGATTTCAAAAGGAATTTGCATTTGTCCTTTTTGTTCTTTACCGCTTAACAGCCTGCTCCCCATCATTTGCCCTTTTCCCAATTTTTTTCTTCAGACCTGGAATACAATTTCAGAGTGTTTTACATCCCCCTGCCTATCCAAGAGCAATTTCTACTTGCAGAGAATCTGAAACATGTTTTAAAATAATGCTCATAGATTCAAATTACAGAAAATGTGCCTGTTAGATTAACACCAATCCCAGATCATCTTTAAACACAGAGAGATGGTTCGATGCTTAAGAGTGCTTGCTTCTCTTGCAGAGGACCTGAGTTTAGTTCCAAGCACCCATGTCAAGGAGCTCAAAAGTGCTTGAAGCCCCAGAGGACCTCGAACCCTCTTCTGCCTCCTTCAGCATCTACACACACACACACACACACACACACACACACACACACACACACCAGACAAGGATAAAATCAAATCCTTAAAAATAAATAAAATATTTATAGTTTCAAATTCCAGAAAATGTGTAGGTTACATTACATATAATCCTAGATGGCCTTTGTTGACTGCAGTTTCAAAGCCAGTATCCCTGGACCAATATCTACTCTATGTAATATGTGTTCTGTAATATATGTTAAGATAATGGTGCAATTTAAACAAAAGTCATCTTTTAAACCTTTGACATGTGTTTTATTTAAACATTTGGTCTGAAGCACGTCTTTTGGTTTAAAATCACAATTGTGTGTTAATCAGAAGCATAGCCATCTTTAGAGATCATCTTTTAACTTCACAATACTATGCTAGAGCCTTAAAATACCGTAAAAATTCACCATGACAAGTCAGGGAGGACCTCAGTATATTGACTGAAGGGTCTCATATTTCAAAGTCTGCATTAGTCATTTTGAATATTTATTGAAAACAACCACTGAGGAAGAGATATGACTGTTACTGATCATTACATCCTTGCATGCCTATTATAATATGAGCTACATAATGAACATTGAATACATGATTGGTAAATAGATAAAAGGATATAGAAAATTCTGAATACATGATGGATAAATGAATGAAAGGATGAGCAAACAAATCATAAATTTGTCAGCAATCCAGCGATTTCTATCTGGTGGAATAAGTATTGGATTCTTAGGAGTTTGTTTCCTGATTTTTTTTTTATTTTATTTTTGCTGTTGCTTGTTTGTTTTTGCTTTTAAGCATTCTATGAGAAAGCAGATATGTAGAAGGAACGGAATCCACTTAAAAACCTGAGAGGGGCTGGGCGGTGGTGGTGCATGCCTTTAATCCCAGCACTCGGGAGGCAGAGGCAGGCAGATCTCTGTGAGTTCGAGGCCAGCCTGGTCTACAAGAGCTAGTTCCAGGACAAGCTCTAAAAAAGCTGCAGAGAAACCCTGTCTCGAAAAACCAAAAAAAAAAAAAAAAAAAAAGAAAAAAAAAGAAAAAAAAAACCTGAGAGGGCTTTAAATAAAGGAGAGAGAGAGTTTAACACAGCTTTTTGCTGTTTGCCTGGACGTGCTGTAGAGAGATTTCCTGTTTCGGCAATAGCGGCAGAGAAAAAGCTGAGTCATTTTAAAACGCGGCTTCCTGGTGCTGTGCTGCCAGCGCGAACTCTGGCTATAAAGCATTTCAGTGGCTTTTATGGACTGGATGTTTATGTGCCCGCTCGGGATCGGAAAGAAAGTACTCTGAGACCAGGCCAATGGCTCACTGCTCCCCGCCTGCACCTGGACAGATGGCAGAATCAGGCTTAGGCGAGCTGGAGAGCATGGCAGATTCCTGCCGCCATAGAGAGAGGTTTCCAGACTGCGCGGTGCTCTGCCTGTAAGATTTGGCTGTAAATTGGATGAAAAGAGTTTCTGTGCTGCACGCTCAGTCTCAGAATTAAACTGCTGAGTGCAGCTCCAATGTCGACTGCTGTGTGCCTGGAACTGTGTGCGGCTCAGGGGCACCAAATGACTGAGGCAGGAGCGGCTTTGGCTCTGCTCTGCCATGCTGAACTGTGCTGATCTCAGGCAGGATCTATCGTAATTACCATGATAACAGCACAGTTAAGGTTTAGACTTGGCTGGAAACAGGCGGTACCATATTACCTCTACGTGGCACAACTTAAGTTTTTAAGAAGTGCTTAACCTTTTAAGAAGTGCTCCTGGGTAGCAAAAAAATTACAGATTCACAATAGGAAATATTCAGACATAGAAGGCCTTTAAATGGCTCACAATGTTGGATGAATATACGTAGGCTTGAGAGAGAGAAGAAGAAAAATATAGAGAATAAAGTTAATGCTTTAAAAAAAAGGTAAAGTCTTTAAAGAGACAGAATAAAGTAAACTGATAGAGTAAAAATAAGCCACGTAAAAATGGAAAATTCACAGAGAGTCTGGATTATGTATTTTATTGTGTTTTCTTTGAAATTTTTGACTGTAAAGGAGCTTAATACAGAGAGACATTTCATTATATGGGCTGCCAGGCTAGACCAGAATGGTCATCTTAATGGTATGACTTCAGAATTTCGATTTAAGAGCATGATGCTTTGGAAAAGAGTTTCTTCTTTTGTTTTCACAGAGGATGAGACTCTGTGGATTGCTTCTATTCCAATATGGCATGATAGACCACACCCTCCTGAAAGGTTGCTGTGAACACCCTCAAAAAATTACTCCACTCAACTGCCGACTGAGATGAACCTAGCAGACAGGTTATATCATGAAAGACCTAAATAACAGTGCCCCCACTCAGCAGGAAGCAGTTTGGAGAGAAATAACTGTGCCCATATTCCCAAATATTGTTTATAAATGTTCTTTTACATTTAAAGGGGGAGATGATATAGATATGAATAATTTGCATTGGTATAGATTTTAAGGTCAATTTTGTTATATGTATATGTATTTCTGCTCTTGATTAAGGTATTGTGATTGTGTAGTTCATTTAAGAATGTAATGTATAATTAGGAAATATAGGTTGTTAATGGATAATCATCAATAATAGTCAAGTTTGTAGTCATGTTAGTTAGATTTTCTAGATATGTAGAGATATATTTCAGTTAGATAGACATTCTTCATATCTTTCAAAGACTGCAGAATATGGCATTTAATGTTTTAATAACTTAGGGTTTTTCGTGACAATGAGATACGTCTGCTCCTGACAGCACCAATCTACTTCGAGAGGAAGATGGGCATCGAAGAGGCTACTTATGGAGTTTGTTAGCCATTTGGGCAAGAAACTGCTCTTGCCTGGACTGTTGCATAAACTGGACACAAAGAACCCACAAAGAGAGGACTGCTGAACTTGCCTAAAGGTGAGATGGTCCTTCGGGGTTCCTGATTCATGAAAGAGTCTGCGAGACGTTCTGCAGGACACAGCAGAAAGTGACTGAACTGTCTTTGGAATTTCCTGCTTCATGGAAATGTCTGCTGGACACTATGGACCTGAAGGCCGAAGATGGATGCCCCTATGGTACAGAGGAACTTTGGGTGACTGTCCAGGCAGCGAGTTGTCTCTGTCATTTCTAGAGTTTGAAAGTTGCATATGACTTGTTTACTTAGGTAATATTATATCCTTCTGGAGCATTTGATGGAGTTGAAGAATAAATAGATAGTTATAGCTTTCCTTAGTTATGATAAAAGATAAAATATATTTAAATATTGTAACTGTAATTTTTGCTTGATAACTGTTTTGTTACATGTAATTTTACTATGTTAAAGCCTTTCTTTTTTGTTTACACAGAAAAAGGGGAAATGATGGAGGAGTGTCTATGTGTTACTTTCATTATTAATAAAGAAAACTGCCTTGGCCCTTTAAGAGACAGAAAATTAGGTAGGCAGAATAGACAGAACAGAATTGTGGGGAAAAGGAAGCAGAGTTGGTGCTTCAGGCAGTCGCCATAGTGAGTCTCCATGTTTCTCCTCTCCGAGATGGACACAGGTTAAGATCTCTCCTGGTAAGCCACACCTGGTAGTGCTACACAGATTACTAAATATGGGTTAAAGAAGATGTGAGAATTAACCAATAAGAGGCTACAGATAATGGGCCAGGCAGTGTTTAAAAGAATACAGTTTCCGTGTAATTATTTTGGGTAAAGCTAGCTGGGTGGCGGGACACAGCCCCGCCGTTCCTTCTACACAGATAGAGGAAGGGAAGGTCAGAGTGTTAGCAGATCAGATTTCTCTCTGAATGTGACACCCTGGCTTCTACTGGGCTTTCAGAGGACATAAGTATATCTGAATACAAAAGACTAGAAACTAGAAACCAATATTCATTGCAGTGCTCACCAACCATAGTCCACACAAATAATGGACAATTCAGCTGTGCTGTTGTTCTACTTAGCCACTTGTCATACATCATGAACACAATAAAATGAACAAACTATAGTGTACCAGGCTTTTTCTTTATGGACCACCAACCAGCTCCCAAATCATGACACTGTGACTTTACATTAGTTATGATTTCCTGGCCTACCTTAGGTTCATTTCTGGCTATCTCCTTTAGTTTAAATTAACCTGTTTCTCTTTAAACTACCTTTAGCCTCAGGGTTTTATATTTTTCTTTCTTTCTGTATATCTTACTTTTAGTACTTCTTGGGTCTGACTAGCAGGCAGTTGCCTGGCTTCTTGCCCCAGATATATCGTTCTATTTATCCCTCAATCTCTTCTTCTTTTCTCTTCTATCTGAGCCTAGATTTCTCCTCCTATTATTATCTATGCCTGCCAGCCCCACCTATCCCTTCTCTGCCTATCTATTGCCAGTTCATCTCTTCATTAGACCAATCAGGTGTCTTAGCCAAGCAAGGTGAACAAATGAAACACATATTTACATAATTAAACACTCATCCTTACATGGTTGAATGCAGCAAAAACAAATTCAAAACACATTTACATAGTTAAATTGTCAAGTGGCTCACAACCACAAATAAATCCAACTCCAGGGGATCCAAAGGCCTTTTCTGGCATCTGTGGGTACCTACATGCAAACATGCGTGTGCACAGGGACATACACACACACACACACACACACACACACACACACACACACACACGTGTGCACATGTAACTCTAAAGTAAAGAGAAGAGTAACAGTCTTTTAAAGCTAAATCAATGCTTATTTTCCTTGGTAAAGCAGAATCAGATGATAATGTAATGTACCGGATGGAGTAATCTTATACCAGATTGTTCAGAGGCTAAAATCAAAGAACTTAACTAATTAAGATATCTCTTCTTTCCCTTCCACCTACCCAATAGCTAAACAATTTGGCATCTGCACAGTGCTTCTCATTTCTGACATACTAGAGAAACAGCCATGGACTGAAGTGACCTGGGAAGACTGGTAAGGCTGACTAGGCATAGGGCATGTGCTTTCATGTGGGGCCACAGCTCTGTCTGAAGACACACACATTGAAGAAAAAGGACAGACCAAAGTCTCGACTTTGTTCACATTTCCCTGTTTAAACCCAGCTTTGTTTACACATGGGTAACAAGTAGCTATCTTTTCTTTATTAGAATTTGGAAAATGTCATTAATCTGGTTTAAAGCATATATTAAATGCTAATTCTTTTCTCTCTCTTTTTTCAAATGAATAATTATCCACAATAAATTTACAACTTCAGTGTTTTGACAGATTAATTACATTTGTCATATTCTGGTAACTTGATGGCAGGGGTAAAAAGACTCAAATTAAGCAGTCCCAGAATAATTTACTTCTTTCAAAGATTTGTTTTAACAAAACATGATGATGATGACATAAAATTCAAAGATGCTGAAAATACAGTGTGAGGTACAGAAAGAAGAGATTACAGCAGATATTTTATTACTGGTTTATAAAATGAACATTTAGGCATAGTTACTGTTTTTTGTACTCTCTCAAATCGTTGCACACTATGGTTATTATTCCTTGTGAAAAGAAAATTAGAGGATTTTTCAATTGTGAACAAGCATATCAAATTTTCCCAGTAACTTTCAAGGTTAATTATATTCTTATTCTTTTGGTTGCTATAGACATGATTTTCAGGGAGGCAGGCATGTATCTTCTGTGTTCCTTACTCATAGAGAAGGATAGATTTATGTTTCTTTCCAATGTCCCTGTTACTGAATTCTTAATTGTCTGAATAATTAACTATATTATATATAGTTAAAATAGATGACCTTTCAATTCCATTCCATCCCCAGTGGTACACAAATCCTTCATTCACATAGCACCTGGGTTTTCCTTGAAAAGGATGAAGAAAAGTAAAGCAGAGAGATGAGTCTTCCCCACCTTCCTTGAACGCAAGTTGGGCCTTAGAGATTGAAAAAAAATCCCACCTCAAAGGACCAGCTTTAGGTGACTAAATGACAAGCATCTTTGAAAGCCTCACTTTGGTTTAATGCAGCTTGTCCAGGGAGAAAATGTTGCTTAGAAGTTTAAGGGTATGTGACTTCTAAGAAGTACAAAGTTCATTGCCATTAGGATGTTTTTAAAGGTGAAAATCAGGGCACTGAATAAAAGATGTAACCAGAGGAAAAAGATGGGACCTTGGCAGATTGTAGTAAATACTCAAGTGCTTAAAATGCTTTTTGAGGACTGATGGAAGTAAATACTTAATAAGGAAGAAAAATCATTGGAAGTGAGAACAATGCTTCTTAATGGGAAAGACTTAGAACCCACACAACACTTCCAAGAATTTGGCTAATAGTTGAAAGGGCAGGAAATTGGCATTTTAATATTCTGTTTGAAAAAAGAAAGATAAATTATGAAGGAAGAATTAATTTTTGCTGTGACATGATCAAAATTTCAAGGGTCATCAGTGTTTATATTTTAGCACATCACAATGCATATGTAAATATTTTGCCAAAGCTTGTCCAAAAATAGTAGGCACTATTCTCAAAGGGAGACCTATCACATGGTGATTGCTATGCAGTATATCCCTAAGAATCTCACTAAGTGTGAGGAGTGATTGTGTTCCAGTTCTCTGAATGTATCCTAGAATTTGAGAAATAAAAGAAAGCAAATGAGTTTTCACTATACTGGAATATTTCAACAACTTCCTTGAATTTTCTTTATGGTCTTTATATTTATTCTGGGTTGAACAAAATACTTTCTGATTTCACTTAATAGAGCAGGTAGGCAAAACCAACAATATGTGTAAATAGTAAACAGTTTTAGGGGAAGTCTCTCAGCAAAAGAAGATAGAAAGTATAGCCGGTTGAAAGGACGTACAACCAAAAAGCACAGAGATCTTATCCAACATTAGGAAATATTAAGAATCAAAATGAAAAGGCAGATACTCAATAGCTAAAAAGCGAGAGAGTTTTGGATATCTTTCAAACCTCATGTTGACATTTAGTTGTTCATGTGATGGTATTAGGAGGTTGAGTGTGTGCACATGCACACCTACATGTAGATGCAGATAGATATGTATGTGCTTGCACATGTATGCAGATGCACCTCTGAATGGATACGTGTGGAAACTAGAGGGCAACACTGAGTATTATAATGCAGGGCACCATCTATCTTGTTGTTTGAGACAGGGTTCATGGAGTAGGCTAAGACTGACTGGCCAGTAAGCACTAGTGGTCCATCTGACTCGACTTTCCCAGGGCTGGGACAAGGGCATACCACAACACCTGGAATGTTTTAATGTGGTTTTTTGGAATCAAAGCACAGCTGTACTGACGAAGTTATCTACCCAGCCTTAATATGTGAGCTCTTTAAAAGGTGAGAAGGTCATAGGAGCCATGCCTTTGTTAATGGATTTTTACCATTATTCCATGAATAGGCTAGTTACCTTGAGAGTGGGTTATTATTGATGTGGGATTCACTCTGTATGCTGTGAGTAGGTTTTATTACCATTGGTTAATAAAGAAGCTGCTTTGACTTATGGCAGGGCAGAATAGAGGTAGACAGGAAAACTAAACTGAATGCAGGAAGAAAGAAGGCAGAGCCAGGCAGATGCCATGTAGCTGCCCAAGAAGCAAGAGATAACCAACCACAAGCCTTGTGATAAAATATAAAATAATAGAAAAGGGTTAATTTAAGATGTAAGAGTTAGTTAATGAGAAGTCCGAGCTAATAGGCCAAACAGTGTTATAATAAATATAGTTTCTGTGTGATTATTCGGGTATGGGCAGCCAGAAAACTTAAGTACAGTCTCTGGTTACATATTATAAAAGCCAAGTCAGGCTATCTCTTATTCTATCTGTATTAGTTAACTTTCTTTTGCTGTGAGAAAATGCCAGGACCAAAGAAACTTAAATAAAGAGTTTATTTATGTTATGTTCTAGAGGGATAAGGTCAATCATGGCAGGAAGATGTGGCAGCATGTAGGCTGGAGCAGAAAGCTGAGAGCTCACATACATCTTCAACCACAAACAGGAAGAAGAGAAAGTGAACTGGAAGTAGGACAGGGTTATAAACTCTCAAGGCCTTCCTCCAGAGGTGTACTTCTTTCGGCAAGCCACACCTCTTAAACCTCCTACCAACAGTGCCACTAACTGAGGACCAATTGTGTAAATGTCTGAGACTATGGGGGACACTGTTATTCAAACCACTACTCCTTCCTATTGCTCTGCCACATATAATACTAGTATGTCAAATATTTTCGTGATGATCTGATGCCAAGGATCTTGCCAAGTTTTTAGAATTAAGCTCTTGAACTTCCCAGCCTCTATAATTGTGAAAAAAGGTCCATTTTCTTTATAAATTTTCCAGTCTGTAACATTCTGTTATAGTGGAAGACAGTCCTTAAATATTTCTGGATATGGAGGGAGATAGCTAAGAAAACTCTTCACTCAGCTGCAATACTATTCAGGATAACTAGTTAAATCAAGGGACAGGGAGGAAAGATGCCTTGGACTAGCCTAACGATGAGATATTAAGAACACTGAAAGTCAGAATCAACAAAGAGTGATTCTGCCAGAATCTCATTTTCTGGTTCTGACTGGTGTCAAATGAGAGGAGAGAAATAAAGTGTATAGTATAGTATTGAGAAGGTACTTGATAGCAAAAGCTGATGTGGTTTCAGTTTTTAACTAAAACTATATTTACAGTCCTAGATAAGACATTATACCACCACCTCTAAGGCTCAGGGAACATCAAAAAGACATGGTAGAAGAAATGTATGAGCAAGAAGATAGAGAGAAAAGCAGCATGGCATAGCCAAAACAATAAAAGAATTCACATGAGTAAGAAAGTCAGGACCGTGAGGGGTGCATTAACCCACTGAGATGGTGGGACAGAACTAACGGGAGATAACCAAGACCAGTTGGAATGGGGTTGATGGAACATGTGACCAAACCGGACTCACAAAACAAAAAGACAAGTAATATGCAAAAAAAAGACTTGTAGAGAACAAGGAGAGGCAACAAGGATGGAAGGGAGAGAAGGGGTAGGGTTTGAAGTTATTACAATTTGCTATGTATATGTATGAGAGTATGAAAAAACAAATTTAACTAATAAAAAAGAAAATACTGTATTTAATGGATTTTGCTAATTGTAGCATATATTAATAGAATATAAACCCCTAAGAGCTTAGTTTCCAGGCTAATTGTTGGAAAACCATTGGTTTTACCTTGTACTTCATTTCCTCCTCCTGACCTTCTCCAGAGGTACTCTCTGAAATTTCATTATAATTACTATTCAACTACTTATAAACATACTTTTATCACATTTTTATATATGCACAGATAATGCATTACTTAGTTTGCTTTAAAATAAAAATTAAAAAATTATATGTGTCATCTGTCATTTTTAAGATTCTGGTGCTTTGCTAAAACACTGACTAAAAGCAATTTGGATTTATCTAGCTTACATATCTCAATCATAGTCACCACTTAGGGAAGTCAGAGCAGGCTCAAGAAGGAATTAAAGCAGAGAACACAGAAGAATGCACTTACTGGCTTGCTCCTGTGGCATGCTCAGCCAGCTTTATTGAATCCAGGACCACCTGCCAAGGAGTAGCATTGCCCAAGTGGGTTGGGCCCTTCCACATCAATCATTATTCAAGAAAATGTGCCATAGGCTTGCCGAAGGGCCACAATAATGGAACTATACTATCAAAGGAGGCTTGCATCTCCCAAATGACCCTAGTTTGTGTTGAGTTCACAAAACTAACCAACACATAGTCTCTTATGACTTATATTTCTATTATTTTTCTAAGGTTTGTCTTTTTATGTTACATTTTTTGCATTTTTTTCTGTAATACACTATTCAGTTTTTTTTCAATACACCAAAGTATATTTATCCATTTATTTGTCCATCTTCCTGTCAATATGTGTATATAAATCTCCCATTGAGCAGAAGTGGTTCTTTAAAGTTTAATCCTAAATTAGAACTGTTGTACCTTAAGATCTATGAATACTTATCTTTATTAAACAATACCAAGGTGTTTTTCAAGGTGCATGCCAATTTTGCTTTCATTCATCATATTCTAAGAAATGATCATATAACATTTCAAATTAATAATCTTAAGTTTTCTTCCTTCCCTTTTTCATTTTCTTTTTCTCTTTTTCTTATATCTGTATACGTCATTCTCTGTCTTTCTTAGACAGTGTGTTTTTATGTATCCCTCACTCACCTGAAACTCACAATCCCCCTGCCTCCGCCCCCTTAATGCTGTGGTTACAGATGTATACCATTACCTTCAGGAATCCTAATTTTTGAATTGTGTAAGAAGCAATGACATAGTTCTTAATTTCAATTTCTGTGATTGGCAGTTGGGTAAAAAAATTTTTTCATGTGCTAATACTGTGTATTCTATGTCTAATATTCCTGTAGGAACTCTTACTTGTTTTATTTATTGAGCTTAAAACTCTGTTGTATGGATTTGTATTGTGTTTAAAAAACGGGTGTTAGCTGTAGAGATAGCTCAGTGATTAAAAGCATTTGTTGCTCTTGCAGAGGTTGCCAGCACCCACATGGCCGCTCACTGCCTTCTGTAACTGAAGTTCCAGGGAATCTGATGCTCTCTTCTGGCCTGTTGCCCAGTACAAATGCAGGCAAAATGCCCATACATATAAAATAAAAATAAAAAAATCTTTAAAAACTAATTGGAGTCTAGATACCAAGCATTTGGCCGTTAAACAAATTACAAATATGGATTTCTAATTCTAGGCTTGCCATATCACTCCTAGCAATAAGCAGAAGTTGTCATTTTTATGTAATCTAAGATATCAATCTTTTATGGTTAGAATTTTTGTCTTTTTTTAAGAAAAAAATCTTACTGAGCTCATAAAATAATATCCTTCAATACTTTTTCCTATGATTTTGTTTACTTTATCTCATGAGTAAGTCCTGAAAAGATAGAAATAGAAAGACTTCAAAGATTAAACAAGTTCTTCAGTATGCCCACTAGTTTAAGTACTGAGCAAGGTGAGAGTCTCTCTTTGCCCTATCTGTGGTTACCTCTTCACATAAAATACTTCTGCTTAACCATCTGCTGTCAAGGCTGTACAGATGAGCTTGACCTTGAAAGCATTGGAACAAACCTCTTGGCTCCCACAGACCTATGGGAACTGAGTCTTCTTGTTTTCCTTAGCTATTGATATACAATTACTTGGCTCTGATTGTTTTCAATGCATAGATCCCACAGACAGCCTATACAGAATAAGGGCTATATTTATAAAGAAACAAAACAACCATAACACCAAAATACCAAGGACCTTCCATGACATGTAAAATATCCTTCATTGATATAGGTGAATAAGAAGAAATAGATGACTACATGGCAATCTAGAATAACAACAGCAATCAGAACAAGAAAGCATTTCATATTTCTCATGAAGACATTGAATTTGGTCTCTTTTCTACACAAAATTCAAACAGAAGTACAGAGCAGAATAAACACAACCCTTATGTGCCCCATCCCCAGATCCACATAATTTATTAGAAAGTTAATTTCTAGATGTTAGAAAGATGGAAACATTTGGTTTTTTCCTATGTGATTCAGATACTATTGCAGTTCTGTCCTAAAATACAGAACACTATGCTAAATCTGCCTGGGTGAAGGTGATGGTGAATCTCAGAATGGTCTTATGCCCACAGGGTGACTTCAAGTTCTGGGAACTGATGCACATTTCTTGTGGAATGTTAATAACTTAAATTATATTTGCTGTGGATGTGTTCTGAATATAAATTTAAATGAAATATTTGCTAGCCTGTTTCTTTCCTATTTCTTTTCAAGTGCCTATTTGTCCTAGGAGCAGGAGAACATTTTGAGAGCTAAGTATGTGACTCAGTGCTTGCTGATTAATAGCAATAAAATTAGCTTAAGAATCTAAGCCTACATTTATTGATTACAAAATAATCTAAAATTTTAGACAAATGAATTTAAAAAATCGGCTATAGGCCATATCATTATGCCCTTTCTGTTTCCTTCCTAAAAGACTAGTTGAAGGACAGTTGAAGCCTTTGCTTTGTAGCTTTCCACGAGAAGGCCTGTGTTTGGCTTGTGACATTGGCATCTTCATCACCCACATCAAGAAATACAATACTCATACCTCACACCTGTAAAATAGAAATGCAGGCAGCAGCTTATTTCCAGTGACTCTATAAGACTCTCATTCATAATATTTTAGGATTTGAGAATGTCTAGAACAAGTTGTGATTCATTGATCATGATCTAAATCAATTTGAATTATTACATTATTTCTTGCTTTTCACTATCATTGGGCTCCCCCAAACTGTCTACTTATAACACATCATCTCATGTTCATATGCTTGACTCTTCATCTTTAGCTCATCACAGAGATACTACTTATTTTCCACGGGCTACAATGCACATGAAAAAATTTCCACAAAACAAAGCACTGCTTAATGTGGGAGTCACATCTCTGTGCTGGGATTCCCATTAATGAATAAAGAAACTGCCTTGGCCTATTGATAGGGCAGAACTTAGGTAGGCAGGGAAGATGGAACTGAATTCTGGGAGGAAGAAGGCTGACACAGGGAGATGCCATGGATCCTCAGCCAGAGGTAAATGTGCTGAAATTTTGCTGATAGGCTACAACCTCGTGGTGATATACAGATTAATAGAAATGGGTTAAATTAAAATGTAGGAGTTATCCAATAAGAAGCTCCAGCTAATGGGCTAATCAGTGTTTTAAATAATATGGTTTCTGTGTGATTATTTTGGTTCTGGGTGGCCAGGATGAACAAGCGGGCCCTCCCTGTAACAACTGCTGATAACAGTCTTTCCCTTGGAAGGAAACCTAATTTAGGTTATTTGAAAAGATCTTTTTTTGTACTAAATGTTCCCCCACTGTAGAAGCAACTTGTATAATAATTTTGTAAATTTACATTCATAGAACTCTTTATTGCTTTTAAAGTCCTTACAGTAAATATCATCTTATCTTATCTTTACACTTTGTTGTATTTTATACATTAGCATTATGTATAACAGGTTTCATATCCCTCAATTAACAAAAAAGATATGAAAAAAGGAGAAAGTTAAATGACTTGCTCCAACAAGAAACTTGTATGTAGCTGGGAAAGGCCTAAGGATCCAGATTATTGTACTTTCATCTTTAAAACAGTGTGATTTGAGGTTGGAAAGATGGTTTGGCTATGAAGAGCACCACCTGCTTCAGCAAAGGACCTGGTTTTAGGTTTTCCAGAGCCTCATGGTGGCTCCAAGCCATCTGTAACTGCAGTGTCAGAGGATCCAATACCCTCTTGTGGCCTCCAAGACCAGTAAGAACACATGTAGTACCCACACATATTCCCAGAAAAAAAAAAACACCATACATATCAAGTTTTAAAATAAAATAAAATAAATATAATGATTTGGTTTTTTGTTTTGTTTTCTAATAGTCATTAGCACGTAATTTTAATTAAAATTAAGAGTTTAGAAGGACTGTACTTGAATAGTGTTTAATATCAACTTCTAAAACATCACATTTATATAAGAAATAAAAGAGCCCAGCAGAAATCAAAAAAGGGTACAGCTTCCATGATCTCACATGGATGAAATGTTCTATCTGGAGTAGGATAATACTTAAGCTAGGATATAGGAGGAAGAGAAATCAAAGAGTGAAGAAAACCTCCAGCCTGCATCCATTCTAGGGTTGTAATTACATTATATAGTATAGTGGACACGTAGATGCTCCGTACAAACATGGCTTCCATGCATAATTCTCTTTGTTCCAATCTTGTGTGAGCTCACTGTTTAGTTCCCCTACACACAGTGTAACATTTGCACACAACAGCCCCCAATGCTCACACTCACAGACAAGAGAAGTGAGTAGCTTTCTTTTCCACCCTTGTAGGGAACCATACTGTAGCTATGGCTCACCTTTTGGAGTACTTCCAATTTTGGTCATTTATATTAGAGCAAGAGAAAAGGTGACAGTCAATGTGAAAGGCTACTAACATAAATCCTAGACTACTACTACACAATAAGATACAATTCTTTAAAAAGTCCCCACCATGTTCATTAAGGTGGCAATAAATGTATAAAAAATAAAAAGCCTGTAGAGGTAGAGAAAAGGTCAGCTTTGTCTTGTAAATAACTTACACAATGATTTCCATATAAAGTTGATTATTGTCCTCTCAATATCTGTAAAGAATTTTGATGGGACTTTGATGGGGATTGCATTGAATCTATAGATTGCTTTTGGTAGAATTGCCATTTTTACTATGTTG
Source organism: Arvicola amphibius (assembly GCF_903992535.2). Lineage (NCBI taxonomy): Eukaryota > Metazoa > Chordata > Mammalia > Rodentia > Cricetidae > Arvicola > Arvicola amphibius. The sequence continues at coordinate 83,246,138 of NC_052065.1, read as the reverse complement.
ATCCTTCCAATCCACGAGCAAGGGAGATCCTTCTATTTTCTTGTATCCTCTTCAATTTCTTTCTTCAAAGACTTAAAGTTCTTGTCAAATAAATCCTTCACTTCCTTGGTTAGAGTTACTCCAAGATATTTTATGCTATTTGTGGCTATTGTGAAAGGTGATACTTCTCTGATTTCCCTCTCTGCTTCCTTATCCTTTGTGTATAGGAGGGCAACTGATTTTTTAGAGTTGATCTTGTATCCTGCCACGTTACTGAAGGAGTATATCAGCTGTAGGAGTTCTTTGGTGGAGTTTTTGGGGTCGCTTATGTATACTATCATATCATCTGCAAATAACGAAAGTTTAACTTCTTCCTTTCCAAATCGAATCCCCTTGATTCCCTTATATTGTTTTATTGCTATTGCTAGAACTTCAAGCACTATATTGAAGAAATAAGGAGAGAGTGGACAGCCTTGTCGTGTTCCTGAATTTAGTGGGATGGCCTTGAGTTTCTCTCCATTTGATTTGGTGTTAGCTGTCGGCTTGAACAACTTTGAGATACCATCTTACACCTGTCAGATTGGCTAAAACCAAAAACACCAATGATAACCTTTGCTGGAGAGGTTGTGGGGTAAGGGGTACACTCATGCATTGCTGGTGGGAATGCACACTTGTGCAACAACTTTGGAAAGCAGTGTGGAGGTTTCTCAGGAAATTCGGGATCAACCTAACCCAGGACCCAGTAATTCCACTCTTGAAAATTTACCCAAGAGATGCCCAATAATACTACAAAAGCATCTGCTCAACTATGTTTATAGCAGCATTATTTGTAATAGCCAGATCCTGAAAACAACCTAGATGCCCTTCAATGGAAGAATGGATGAAGATACTGTGGAATATATACATGTTAGAATACTACTCAGTGGTAAAAAACAATGACATCTTGAATTTTGCATGCAAATGGATGGAAATAGAAAACACTATTCTGAGTGAGGTAACCCAGACCCAAAAAATGAACATAGGATGTACTCATTCATAATCGGTTTCTAGCCATAATTAAAGGACATCGAGCCTATAATTTGGGATCCTTGAGAAGATAATAAGAAGAACCTCCACCTGGTGATGGATGAAGAGAATGACTGAGCCCCACATTGGAGCACCGGACTGAGCACCCAAGGTCCTGATGAGGAGCAGAAGGAGAGAGAACATGAGAAAGAAAATCAGTACCGTGAGGGGTGCGTTCACCCATGGAGACGGTTGGACAGAACTAACGGGAGATCACCAACTCCAGTTGGAATGGGAATGATGGAACATGCGACCCAACCGGACTCTCTGAATGTGGCCGACGGTAAAGGCTGACTGAGAAGCCAAGGACAATGGCGCTGGGCTTTGATTCTTCTGCATGGATGGGCTCTGTAGGAGCCTTGTCAGCTTGGTTGATCACCTTCCTGGACCTGGGGGGAGTTGGAAGGACCTTGGACTTAACATAGGGTAGGGAACCCCGATGGCTCCTTGGCCTGGAGAGGGAGGGAAGGGAGGTATGGGTGGAGGAGAGGGGAGGGAAGGCGGAGGAGGATGGGAGGAGATGGAAATTTTTAAATAAAAAATAATAAACCATGAGAAAAAAGCACATGGTAGGAGCAGATATAGTGGTTCACACATATAATACAAAGATCTGGAAGACTTAAAAAATAATTTATACAATGATTTTTGTTTTTATCCTTGAGTGTTATTTAAAAAAATGTAAACATGTGGACTTAGTCACTATAAACACTTGTCCCCCTAAGCCAAGATTTGACCTTAAAGTTTGGCCTGAGATAGTTTGGTTTTCAAGTTTTCTCCAAGTTTGTTCAAAAACTCAAAAGTATTCAAGTAGTCAGAACTTTGTATACTGGGTCAGCCTTTAATGAAAGCTGCCAAGTTCTTAGCCATAAAGTCAGCCTCGATGGTCTCAATGCAGACTTCTTCCAGAGCTTCTGCAAAGAAGCTGAGCTCAGTATTGTTAGCAAGCTTTGCTCTGTGGGCTAACCTTCAGGATCAGGCATAAATGAAAGCAATGGGCTTGATGGACATCTTCTGTCCTTTCTGGTACATGTGGTAGCGATGTGCGACAGTGCCATGGGCAGCCTCTGTTTCTACCATCATAGGATCTGAACAAATAATTTTAACTTATTTGAGTTTTCCCAGCTTGTTCTCTGAGCTCTAACAAGAGTTTTATGAGAATCCATGGAATCTGCGACTTCTACTTCTTATGCTGTAGAAATTCTGCTATTCCTAACTATAAATATTTGAACTGTGGACAATATTTCTAGTAAGAAAAAGCTGTGTTGTGCTATAAAAAATAAAAAGGTTTTAAAACTATGAAAATAGATCATCTGCTTCTTTCTGTGATTAGTCAAATTGTTATATGCAAAGTCTTTATACTCCTTAATTATGACTTTTTTTTCTTTTTTATTAAAAATTTCCACCTCCTCCCCACCTCCCATTTATCCCCCTCCCCCTCCACTCCCCCTCCCTCTTCTGTCCAGAGAGCAGTAAGGGTTCCCAGACCTGTGGGAAGTCCAAGTTCCTCCCCACTCCATCCAGGTCCAGGAAGGTGAGCATCCAAACAGGCCAGCCCCCCCCCAAAGCCAGTATGTGTAGTAGGATCCAAATCCAGTGTCATTGTCCTTGGCTTCTCAGCAGCCTTCATTGTCCGCCATGTTCAGGGAGTCCGGTTTTATCCCATGCTTTTTCAGTCCCAGTCCAGCTGGGCTTGGTAAGCTCCGAATAGATCAGCCCCACCATCTCAGTGGATGGGAGCACTCCTCACAGTCCAGACTTCCTTGCTCATGTTTTCTCTCCTTCTGCTCCTCATTTGGACCTTGGGAGCTCAGTGCGGTGCACCAATGTGTGGCTCTGTCTCTATCTCCATCCATCGCCAGACGAAGGTTCCCTCAGGGTCCTGACTTTCTTTCTCATGTTCTCCCTCCTTCTGCAACTCGTCAGAACCTTGGGAGCTCAGTCCGGTGCTCCAATGTGGGGCTCTGTCTCTATCTCCATCCATCGCCAGGTGAAGGTTCTATGGTGATATGCAAGATATTCATCAGTATGGCTATAGGATCTCGCCTTTTCCGGTTCCCTCTCCTCAGCTGCCCACGGAACTAGCTAGGGGCATTTCCCTGGATACCTAGGAACCCCTCTAGAGTCAAGTCTCTTAATAATCCTAAAATGGCTCCCTTAATTAGGATATATGCTTCCCTGCTCCCGTATCCACCCTTCCTTTATCCCAAGCATCCCATTCCCCCAAGCTCTCCCCATTCTCCCCTTCACGCTTTTCTCTCCCCATCTCCCCTTGCCCCCAACCCACCCCACCCCCAAGTTCCCAATTTTTGCCCAGCAAACTTGTCTACTTCCAATATCCAGGAAGATAACTATATGTTTTTCTTTGGGTTCACCTTCTTATTGTCTTCTCAAGGATCACTAATTATAGGCTCGATGTCCTTTATTTATGGCTAAAAACCGATTATGAGTGAGTACATCCCATGTTCATCTTTTTGGGTCTGGGTTACCTCACTCAGAATAGTGTTTTCTATTTCCACCCATTTGCATGCAAAATTCAAGATGTCACTGTTTTTTACCGCTGAGTAGTAATCTAATATGTATATATTCCACAGTTTCTTCATCCATTCTTCCACTGAAGGGCATCTAGGTTGTTTCCTTATTTTTGACTTAATTGTTGCATATTACTGTCACTCTAGCCAGCAAACCAGATAAAAATTAAAACTACCCCACTTTCACTATAAGAATATATATATATATATATATATATATATATATATATATATATATATATATTTCAATACTTGGTGATTTAAAAACCATGACACATGATCTTGTAAGTGATAGATTATGTGATCATGGTCTTTAAACCACCAAGGTTTGATCTATTACTTTATGCTGTATCTATGATTTCATTCTTGTTTCCTAGGAAGTGGAAAAACCAATTTTACTTGTGTGGCTTTTTAATGTATAAAGGCAAATAGGACAGCTTTATTCACCACTAAATGATACAGAATTAAACAGATGCCATTGAAGACCTTAACAAACTGTGAGTTAAGGAGAAACAATGATTTGCTGTGGTAAATGTTCAACCCAAGCAAAATATGCTTTTGGAAAGTCTCCATTAGAGGATGCCTTTATTAAACCCCTCCCTGTAGAGCTCAGGGAACCCTGCAGAAGAGGAGGTGGACAGAATGCAAGATCGGGAGGGAATAGAAGACACCAGGAGAACAAGGCCCTCTAAACTGAGTAAAGTTCATATGAACTCACAGAGACTGAAGCAACATGCACAGGGCCTGCACAGATCTGCATCTGTTTTATGGTTTCAATTGATTGATCTGGGACTGTTGAGTGTGTAAACAAGTGGGTTTCTGATTCTTCTGCATTCTCTTGGGCTTTTTTTCCTTCTGTTTGTTTGCCTTGTCCGGTGTCTATGTGATGGCTTTTGTTATATCTTAATATATTTTATTTTGTTATGTTTTGTTGTTTTCTCTTAGAAGCCTATTCTTTCCTAATGAGAGACAGAAAGGGGGTGGATCCAAATAGGAGGGGAGCTGGGAAGGAATTGGGAGGAGTAGAAAGAGGAAAACCTGTAATCGGGGTATATTGTTTGAGAAAAGAATCTATTTTCAATAAAAAGGGGTAGGGAAGAAGAAAGTATACATTAGCACTAAGGACAGATTGGCTCTATTTCCTGGATAACTAGCATTAAGTCATAGATAAAACACAAATAGATAAAAAACAAATCATCATTATATGAACATAAAGACTCTAGAACATGAAAAAATTAAGTATTTTGAAATTAGCATCAAAATATGAATGAATTTAATAATATGAATATAAGAACCCTCACCTGAAAACTATACTGTGAAGGTATTTAAAAGAAGCAGGTTGTTAAGTTGACAAATCTCATACAGATCTGTACACTCAAATCAGTGTTGGCCATAATTCTAGGAGGTTACTTTGAAAAAATTTACAAACTGATTCTAAAATTTATATGGAAATGTAAGGCGCCGAGAATGTCCAAGGAACTTTGAGAAACAAATGAAGCTAGAGAATTTGCACAATATGATTTCAACATATGTTTCTGACCCAAAGTAATGAAGAAATCATGGCACTGGAATACAGATTGGCAATAGACCAAAAGAACTGTGTAGGAAATCCAAAATTAGGCCAAGATTTCTATTAGTATTTGAATTTTGACAAAGATGACATGAGAAAAATATAGAAAGGAAGTAATTTTAAAAATTACAAAACCTGCATTTTTTTACTGTTGTTTATTTTTTATTTTTTCTCATTTTTTTATTAAAAATTTCCATCTCCTCCCCTCCTCCTCCCCCTTCCCTCCCCTCCCTTCCACCCATACCCCCACTCCCTCCCTCTCCAAGCCAAAGAGCCATCAGGGTTCCTTTCACTATGTTAAGTCCAAGGTCCTCCCAACTCCACCTAAGTCCAGGAAGGTGAGCAACCAAACTGACAAGGCTCACAGTGAGCCCGTCCATGCTGTAGAGTTCAAGCTCATCGCCGTTGTCCTTGGTTTCTCAGTCCTCCTCCACTGTCAGCCACATTCAGAGAGTCTGGTTTGGTCCCCTGTTCCATCAGTCCCATTCCAACTGGACTTGCATTTTTACTTCATACTATACAGACAAAAATTATTTGACGTAGATCATGTACCTAAAAGAAAAATCTAAAACCATAAGACACAAGGTGAGAACAACAAAATTTAAACTTGCTTTTCAAAGTGTGCCTTTAAATAAATGAATCCATATATACACCATGTAATATCTAAATCAGGATATTTTTTGCACAGCCAGCACCTTAAACATGCATTAGTCATTGGTGCTGAAGAGAAGAACATAATAACAAACCATGAGCAATGGACTCCTACAAGTTCATAACAAAAAATGTAATGATCAAATTAAAAATTGGGAAATAATTCAAATAGGCACACATAAAGTGCCAATAAGCACATGAATAAAAGGTCTCAACAATATTAGTCACTAAAGAAATGCAGAATAAAAGCACAATAGCACAACAAGATGCTATTATACACCCAACACACTTAGTAAAATTAGAAATTACGGAGACTAACAATAGCAAATGTCAACAAGGATTGCAGTCTTTACAAAACCCATAATTTGTTGATAAGAATACAAAAGTATTAAAACAATGTAAGAGAAAGTACTGGAATTTCTTACTGTGATGCTTAATTTTAGATGTCAACATGACTGGATTAAGGAAAAATTAGAATCTACTAAAGCAATATATTCAAGGTATCTATGAGAGTGAATCTAAGTTAAGTACATGGAGAAGGTTCTCCATCCTTGCAGATGGGTATCACCTAATCCTATACAAGGATCAGAAAGAATAAATCCAAAAGGCAAAGTTGTCCCTCTCTACTGCCAAGGACCTACAGAACAGAATAAACTCACCTTTTCCCTTGAACCCCTAAAGTTTAGGTTCTTAAGCCTTTGATTTCTAAGAGAGCCTCCTTCCCTCAGTTCTAGGGATTCAGGCCTCAAAGCAATAAGAGTTGCACTATCAGATGCTCTGGTTCAGACTTTGACCAAATCATACTACTGCATCCTGGGAACCCTTGCCTGAAGTTTGCTTGTAATAAGACTTTTCAATTGTCATAATTATGTGATCATTTCCGTAATAAATCTTCTTATGCATATCTAGATGTATGGTTTATTTTTCTCTAGAAAATGATAAGTGTATTTCTATAAGAACTAGAGGATCTTATAAAACTAAACACAAATCTACCAATACCTAGATATACCCAAGAGAAATGAAAATCTGTGTTTACATACTGACTAATAGTAAGTGGCTGAAGCTGAGTTTGTGGCACAAGTCTGTAAGCTCAGTACTTAGAGGCAGGAGGGCTACCACAAGTTCCAGGATGGCCTGAACTACATAATGAGTTTGAAGTCAGCCTGAAACATGGAATAAGACTGTATCTCAGAAAATTTTAAAAGTGTTTTAATTATCTGTCTGTTGATGACTAACTCCTGAGTTACTGGTTCTACAACAAAACCTGTTTTGTTTTGATTTTTTTGAAGGGGTGTCAGGAACAAGACAAAGATGTGTCCTTTATTCAAGGCCTTGCAATCAAAATACCAGCAGGACACATTTTCACTTTGAAGCTCCACTAGGGAGGCATCCATTTCAAACCCGATCATGTAGTTGGGAGAAATAATTTCCTGTAGTTTTGGTATGGCAGACCCCAGTTCTGGATAAACAGTGGCATATCCATACAAAGGGATACAATTTAGGGGTAATGGGGAAATAACTGATGATTTATACAGTAGCCATGATAAATTTTCAAAACAGGCCAATTAGCAAAATATCTATGGAAATATTACATGTATTATTCCATTTATGTGAAATTCTACAACAGGAAAAAATAATGTATGGGGAGCAAAAACCAGAACAGTATTTGTCACTGGAGGATGAGGATGGGATTATTCAAAGTAAGATAAAAAACAAATTTCTGAGATGAAGTCTTCATCAGTTCTACATCAGTTCTGTAAAGCAATGTACATCATCAGTAGCTCATCCTAAATCCCTAACACAGTAGGAAGCATGCTGTATCTATGACACTAATAAAATACATTCTACTTTCCAAGGGTTATTTTTCTGCGTTATCATTTATTTAGCTTTCAAATATGTTTCTATTTTAGATAATGCTACTATGAAGCTTATCACTATGGAACTATTTCAGATAATAACTGTAGAGGAAAAAATGGAATGAGGAAAAGCTTTTGTTTGTAATTCCACATGTAATCAACAATTCTGGTAATGATTATCAGTGGATATTAAAACCCCTGTCTCAAAGGATATTAAGAAATAGAACAACCACATGCTCTCAAATTATTACCCCAACAGATTACATCCTCATTGTAAAAAGGGAAAGATTTCTTATAGTAGAGAAATCTAACATAAAAAACATAAAACAAGTACACAAACTTTGGATCACCAACAAAGACTTAAACTCATAATGTGTGCTCTTTATAGAATGCAATTAGAAAGTGTGCAACACTATCTGTAGTTTTTATTACTTAACTTGAATCATAAAGGAACAATCTGACACACATGGTCTGATTGCTTTAAAAATGTCATCTTGACAAAAGACAAAAGACTAAAAGAGCTGTTTTTGATCAAATGAAACTAAAGTGATATAACCTATAAACACAAGAAATGAATTTTCAGTGGATTCTAGAGTGAAAAAATAGACTAAGAAATTACAATTATACCTCAGGTATTTCTTTAGTAATATTAAGAATCTCTGATGAAATACTGGCATTGTGCTTATTTATGAAATGTCTCTTGTTCTCAGACTATAGATACTATGTATACAGAGGATGATATATGCTATCTGAAACTTTATGTAAGAAGGCACAGCAAAGGCCGGGCGGTGGTGGCGCACGCCTTTAATCCCAGCACTTGGGAGGCAGAGGCAGGCGGATCTCTGAGTTCGAGGCCAGCCTGGTCTACAAGAGCTAGCTCCAGGACAGGCTCTAGAAACTACAGGGAAACCCTGTCTCGAAAAACCAAAAAAAAAAAAAAAAAAAAAAAAAAAAAACCAAAAACAGACAATTACAATCTATGAGAAATTGAGAAATGAGAGAGAATAGAATGATGAAAATTTCTCAAAGATTTTTTTTTTTGGTAAATTTAAGCACAAATATGTTTCTTTAACTTTTCGGTAAGCATCAAATTAGTAGAACTGTAATTTAACTTACACAGACAGAAAAGTACTTGTACTACCCTAGCCATTCTGTGGTAAATAACTATAAAGCTGAAAAAATATATGGAGTAATTGTTTTAAGGTAGTGCCTAAAAATTGCCCAGGATTCCAACCGCTGGTAGAAAAGAAAAACAGGAAATGACTGTGATGGATAGAATATTTAATTTGTTGTTGTTGTTGTTATTTTATGTGTGGGGGTGCTTTGCCTGAATGTATGCCTTGTGCCTGCAGAGGTCAGAAGAGGACAACAGATCCTTTGGAATGGGAGTTACACATTATTGTGAGTGGCTGGGAATCAAACTTGGGTCCTCTGAAAGAGTGACCAGTGCTCTTAAACACTGAACCATCTCTCTAGTCCTACAAATAAAAGTCTTAATTGTCAGTTTGAAACAACCTACATTCATCTGGAAAAAGAATCTCAATAAAGGATTATCTAGATGAGGTTTTCTTGTGCTCATGCCTGTAGGGGATTGTCTTGATTGTCTTCCTGAAACTGCAAGGCACCATTCCCTGGGGTAGGGCCCTAGACTGTACACAAGCGGAGAAAGTGTGCTGATGACTAAGAATGCCTACATTTCCCTATGCTCTTGACTGTGGATATGATGCCACTAGTTTCTTTAAATTCTTGACACTGTGACTTCTCTACAATGATGGACATTAACCTGGAATTGTGAGCCAAAATAAGCACTTTTTCTATTCAATTGCTTGCCTGAGTATTTTATCACAGCAACAGAAATAGGACAGTGACCAAATTATTCACCTGGTCTTCGTGCAAGGTTCTTTTTTCAGATAGTGTCATGCAAAGGAAGAATGCAGATCTTGGTACTACCTTGAAGCTATAAAATTGAAAGCTATATATTGCGCAGCTAGTATGTATTTATAAGGGAAAATAACAAATGAGAAACATGCAGGAAAACTAAAATTTAGGAGTATCCTTATGTCTTTAGTTGATTAATAAGTTGGATCTGTACAAGGGGAAGAATATTGAGGATCTATGAAAATGGTGGGGATATGGATACAAGTTTGAAAACACTAGTAATTATTCAACTTCTCACAAGTTAGACAAAAGAGATAGCACTAAATAGCACTGATATTCAAATATGACTGCTTCAACTCTTGAATAATCACTCACACCCACCCTAGTCTTAATGAAACATAAAAATTAGTCTCAAGTAAATCAATTGAATGTACAGTGAAACTGCTTTAATAAACCTTAAAAATATTGCTAACTTCCATAAATTTAAAAATATGCCATGTATAAAGGTAGGCGTTGATGAAATATATTAAAATTAAAAAAGAAATGATTATTAATGGATGAGAGAGTATACCATCTCTGATGTGTAACATGTATTTTTAAAATATAAGGCCAGTGAAGAAACATGAAAATATGACCCCAAATTGAAGCATAATAAATTAAAGCTCAGGGTCAGAAATTGGGGTTCAACCTGAAGATCTGAAAAGTAAAGCGGCCATGCACTGGTTCTTACCTCACCCTAAATCTGAAATGGCAATCCTGCCTCCAGGAATCTCAGAAGGAGACTGCATCTGAGAGCTGTCTTGACCTGTTTTATATTCCTCTCTAGGGCTGGGATTAAAGGTGTGCACCACTGGGATTAAAGGCATGCACCACACAATTTCTATGGCAACTAGGGTGGCTACTGGGATTAAAGGTGTGTGTCATTGTGGCTATTGAAAATAAAGGTGCATGTCATTGTGGCTACTGGGATTAAAGGTGCATGTTACCATAATCTGGTCTGTAAGGCTAACTAGTGGGACTGTTTTACTCTCAGATCTACAAGCAATCTTTAGTTATTAAAATACATTTGAAATACTACTACACCAAATCAATAGCAAAACCAAAAACTTAGTCAATAAAAATGACCAAGAAATGGGTATATATTAGAACTAACAGAACATCCATTAAAAGAAATATAATAAATGACTTAAAGGATTTGAAAAAAAATGTGGACATTGTGGGAAATCAGATGGGTAAATCTCAGCAGACAAAAGAAATAACAAAAATCTGACCAAAAATTTAGAAATGAAATGCAGAAAACATAACCAGAATTTAAAAAAAATCAATACATGTGCTTAATAGCATATTCAATAGTAACAAAATAAATTGTCAATAAACAGCAAATGAAACCTGTAAATTTAGGTTTAGAAAGGAGAAATACAGTAAAATATTGTCTCAGTAGAATGAGTGAAAATGTAAAGTAGTAAAATATGTATAAAATGTTTTCTAGAATGAGAAGACAAAGAATAGGACAGAAATAACATTTTTGAAGAAACAGTGTCCCAAATTTTCCAAATATTATAAGCAGTATAAATCCATAGGTTCAAGAAACTCAATAAATATCAATCAGAATATGTATAAAAAACCCACACGTGAGGGCACTAAGAGAAAAATTGCTTAAAATTATATATACAGAAAAAATATATTATAAACAAAAGAAAAACAAGAATATTGCTTTTCTTATCATAACAAAACCCCACAAACTATAAAACAGCTAATATCTTTATTCATAAAAATGTATTGGTCTAGAATTTGATATGCAGAAAAATTCCTCAAAAACTAAGGCATGCTTTAAAATGGACAATATGGACTTATAGAATGTGAAAGGAAAGAAATGAAAGAGACCAGCTGCAAAATTCAAACTACAAAATGCAATAATTAGATTCACTTAGATATATAACTATAAAATAGAAAGAAAAAGGTATACCATGCAAACTCAATCTCGGCAAAGTTGGGATGGAAATAAAAACATCAGAAAAAAATTGTATTTCACAGAACACAGATGTGGTGGTTTGAATGAGAAATGCCCCCAGAGGTTCAAGTATTGGAACATGGACTTCAGTGGTTGCCACTGTTTGAGGAAGAGAGTTCATTCTTGCTTGAAGAAGTACGTCACTGAGGAGGACTTTGAGAGTTGGTGTCCTTGCTCCACTCCCTGATTACTATTTAAACTTTGTTTACAGATCAAGTTGTGATCTCTGTTTGTTTCTCAGACTACCTGCTGCTGTATCTACCCCACAATTATAGACTCTCCTTCTAGATATGCAAGCCAAAAATGTTGTTTCTTTTATAAATTGCCTTGGTCATGGAATTTCAGTTTCTATAAATGCAAATGATTTTTTGCTGTTTAAAAGCCACCCAATTTATGAAAATTTGTTACAGAAGTCCAGATAAATTAAGACAATAGCCAACAATACCCCACAAACATTCTTTCAATGTGCATTTGACATATTTACTACCTTAAATCATATCCTGGTTTTCAAGAAATTGTTAATACAAAATGATTGTAATAATATAAAATATTTCCTTATGGCTGAGAGAATTACAGTAAATTACTTGCTGTAAAAACATGAGGATCTGAGGTCATGTCTTCAGCTCCCATGAAATTCCAGTTCTGGTTAGGCAGTGGCAGCTAGATCACTAGGGCTTTCTGGCCAGCCAATCTAGCATTATTGGTGCACTCCAGGTTTAGTGAGAAATTCTGTCTCAAAAAATAAGGAAGACACCTGATGTCAACTTCTGGTCACAATATATACATGCATATACATGGACACAAATATGTGAATACACACATGTGAACCTATACACATATAAATAGAATGCATTGTTTGACAATAGTAAAATTCATATCAAAAGGAAAAAAATAAACGTGCCATTTAAACTTCAATTCTGTAATAAAACATTTTAAAGAGGATGAATTAATCTTACATCATAGTTGAAAAGGTTACAGTTAGTCCCTGATTAGTTAGATTAACTGTTTCTGGGCTTACAGTGAGGCAGAGCATCATGAAAGAAGGGAGCTGTGTGTAATAACTGCTCATCTTACAGCAGCCAGCAAGTCAGGGAAAATATACCTTATCCTAGTGTGCTTCTTCATTCTTACTTTTTAATTCCATCTGAGTTCCCAGCCCATTGAATACTACCAACAATACTCAAGAGGATTCTTCTGCTCTTAAATATTTCTAGTAATGTTCTCATAGACACACTTATAAATGTGTTCTATTATTTTCCTGCTGGTGGAAGAAAGCTGCTTATTGGTTCCTGGCCACCCAGCTAGCTTAGACCTGAAATAATCACACAAAATTTGTATTATTTAAATCACTACTTGGCCCATTAGCTCTAGCTTCTTATTGGCTAACTCTTACATATTAATATAACTCATGTCCATTAATCTGTGTATTGGCACATGGCTGTGGCTTACCAGCAAAATTTAAGCCCACCTATCTCTGGCAGCAGCTCCATGACATCACCCGGACTCTGCCTTCTTCCTCCCAGCATTCCATTTAATTTTCCCCACATAGAGCTGTTTCCCTATAACTCTGCTATAGGCCCAAAGCAGTTCCAAATTTTTCCAAAGGAACATATCCTTAGATCCATTATTTTGAAATCAAGATACCTTTAAGAATATATATATATATATATATATGCTACTCGACCCCACCCTGCCCCCATATTTGCCCTTTTGTCCATGCGGTGTCCTTGGGCTACCAGGAATCCCTGATTCAGTGCTGTGGAGTTCCATCTGGACAAGAAGAGTTCTTGCACATGCACTGAGGAGATGCACCCAGAGTCAGTCACAACAAAGATTGGATGAAGACACCAAGTTTCTCCTGGCTCCATTTGAAGGAAGAGATGGGCAGGCGCCAATGCAAGAATTCCTCCAACAACCTGAAAGGCAACATGACATCACAAGAATCCAGGCATCCCGAAACAACAAGAATTGAACACCCTACTCCAGAAGAAATAGAAGAAATCGACCTTAAACAGTACTTTATGAAAGTAATAGAGGACCTTAAACAGGAGGTAAAAAAAAAACTGCCATAAAAAATGGAGATGACAAACAAAAAGGTAGACGAAATAAATAAATCTCTCAAAGACACCCAAGAAAAACAAGAAAAAGCAATCAAACAGGTAAGGGAAACAGTGCAAGACCTGAAAAATGAAATGGAGGTAATGAAGAAAACACAATCTGAGGGAAGACTGGAAATGGAAATTCTGAGTAAATGAACAGAAACTACAGAGACAAGTATTACCAACAGAATACAAGAGATGGAAGAAAGAATCTCAGACTCTGAAGATACTATAGAGGATATAAATTTACAGATTAAAGAACAAAACAAATCCAATGAATTCTTAACACAAAACATCCAGGAAATCTGGGACACCATGAAAAGACCAAACCTAAGAATAATTGGTGTAGAAGAAGGAGAAGAATTATAACTCAAATGCCCAGAAAATATATTCAACAAAATTATAGAAGAAAACTTCCCCAGCCTAAAGAAGGATATTCCTATAAAGGTAAAAGAAGCCTACAGAACACCAAATAGACTGTATCAAAAGAAAGCATCCCCATGCCATATAATAACCAAAACACAAAACATACAGAATAAAGAACAGATATTAAGAGCTGCAAAGGAAAAAGGTCAAGTAACATATAAAGTGAAACCTATCAGAATTACACCTGACTTCTCAGTGGAAACCATGAAAGCCAGAAGGTCTTGGATAGATGTGCTACAGACACTAAGGGAACATGGATACAAGACCAGACTACTATACCCAGCAAAGCTTGCATTCACCATCGATGGAGAAAACAAGATATTCCAGGACAAAAACAGATTTAAAAAATATGTAGCCACAAATCCAGCCTTGCAGAAAATATTAGAAGGAAAATGACAAACCAAGGAGTCCAACAATGCCCACAATAACTCAGATATCTAGCGACCCTTCAACAGGACAACTAGAAGAAGGGAAACACACAAACTCTACTATCAAAAAAATGACCGGAGTTAAAAACAACTGGTTATTAATAACACTTAATATCAATGGACTACCTCACCTATAAAAAGGCACAGGCAAAGAGATTGGATACGAAAACAGGATCCAACATTCTGCTGTTTACAAGAAACACACCTCAACCACAAAGACAGACATCTACTCAGAGTAAAAGGTTGGGAAAAATTTATCAAGCAAATGGACCTAAGAAACAATCAGTTGTGGCCCTACTAATTTCTAACAGAATTGACTTCAAACTAAAATCAATCAGAAGAGATGGAGAGGGACATTTTATACTCATAACAGGAAAAAAATTCATCAGGATGAAGTTTCAGTCCTGAATATCTATGCCCCTAATATAAAAGCACCCACTTATGTAAAAGAAACATTACTAGAACTCAAGACAGACATCAAACCACACACACTAATAGTAGGAGACTTCAACACTCCACTCTCACCAATGGACAGGTGAATCAGACAGAAACTGAACAGAGAAATGAGACTTAATGGAGGTAATGAATCAAATGGACTTAAGAGACATCTATAGAACATTCCACCCAAATAGGAAAGAATATACCTTCTTCTCTGCAGCTCATGGAACCTTCTCGAAAATTGACCATATATTTGGTAACAAAGGAAACTTCCACAGATACAAAAACTTATTAGTAACCACTTGTGTCTTATTGGATCACCATGGATTAAAGTTAGAATTCAACAACAATGCTACCCACAGAAAGCCCACAAACTCATGGAAACTGAACAGTCAACTACTGAACCACACCTGGGTAAAGGAAGAAATAAAGAAATTAAAGTCTTCCTTGAATTTAATGAAAATAAAGACAACATAATCAAACCTTTGGGACACTATGAAAGCAGTGCTAAGAGGAAATTTCATAGCACTAAGTGCCCACTTAAAGGAAACAGAGAAAGCACACATTGGAGACTTAGCAGAATACCTGAAAGCTCTAGAAAAAAAAAGAAGCGGACTCACCTAGGAGGAGTAGAAGACTGGAAATAATCAAACTGAGGGCAGAAATCAGCAAAATAGAAATACAGAAAACAATCCAAAGAATCAATTAAACAAAAAGCTGGTTTTTGGAGAAAATCAACAAGATTGACAAACCCCTATGCAAACTAATCAAACGGCAGAGATAGAACAAGTAAATTAATAAGATCAGAAATGAAAAGGGGGACATAACCACAGACACAGAGGAAATTCAGAGAATCATTAGATCTTACTACAAAAGCCTGTATGCCACAAAATTGGAAAATGTAAAAGAAATGGACACTTTTTTAGATAAGTACCATATACCAAAGTTAAACCAGGACTAGGTGAACAATCTA
The DNA here is from genome assembly GCF_903992535.2 of Arvicola amphibius. Taxonomy (NCBI): domain Eukaryota; kingdom Metazoa; phylum Chordata; class Mammalia; order Rodentia; family Cricetidae; genus Arvicola; species Arvicola amphibius. The sequence continues at coordinate 83,230,236 of NC_052065.1, read as the reverse complement.
AATAGACCTGTTAGTCGCGAAGAATTAGAAACTGTTATCAATAACCTCCCCACCAAAAAAAGCCAAGGACCAGATGGCTTCAAGGCAGAATTCTACCAGAACTTCCAAGAAGACCTAATACCTATATTCCTTAATGTATTTCACAATATAGAAACAGAAGAGTCATTGCCAAATTCCTTTTATGAAGCTACAGTTACCCTGATGCCTAAAGCACACAAAGACTCAACCAAGAAAGACAATTACAGGCCAATCTCATTCATGAACATTGATGCAAAAATTCTCAATAAAATACTGGCAAACAGAATCCAAGAACACATTAAAAACTTATCCATTATGATCAAGTAGGCTTCATCCCAGAGAAGCAGGGCTGGTTCAACACACAAAAATCTATCAATGTAATCCATCTTATAAATAAACTGAAAGAAAAAACTGTATGATCATTTCATTAGATGCTGAAAAAGCATTTGACAAAATTCAACACCCCTTTACAATAAAGGTCTTGGAGAGATTAGGGATACAAGGGTCATACATAAATATAATAAAAGCTATTTACAGCAAGCTAACAGCTAACATCAAATTAAATAGAGAGAAACTCAAGGCCATTCCACTAAATTCAGGAACACGACAAGGCTGTCCACTGTTTCCATATCTCTTCAATATAGTGCTTGAAGTTCTAGCAATAGCAATAAAACAACATAAGAGGATCAACGGGATTCGAATTGGAAAGGAAGAAGTTAAACTTTCATTATTTGCAGATGACATGATAGTGTACATAAGCGACCCCAAAAACTCCACCAAAGAACTCCTACAGCTGATAAACTCCTTCAGTAACGTGGCAGGTTACAAGATCAACTCCAGAAAATCAGATGCCCTCCTATACACAAAGGATAAGAAAGCAGAGAGGGAAATCAGAGAAGTATCACCTTTCACGATAGCCACAAATAGCATAAAATATCTTGGGGTAACTCTAACCAAGGAAGTGAAAGACCTATTTGACAAGAACTTTAAGTCTTTGAAGAAAGAAATTGAAGAGGATACCAGAAAATGAAAGGATCTCCTTTTCTCTTGGATTGGGAGGATTAACATAGTAAAAATGGCAATTCTACCAAAGGCAATCTATAGATTCAATGCAATCCCCATCAAGGTCCCATCAAAATTCTTCACAGATATTGGGAGGACAATAATCAACTTTATATGGAAAAACAGGAAACCCAGGATAGCCAAAACAATCCTATACAATAAAGGAACTTCTGGAGGCATTACCATCCCTGACTTCAAACTCTGTTACAGAGCTACAGTATTGAAAACAGCTTGGTATTGGCATAAAAACAGAGAAGTTGACCAATGGAATCGTATAGAAGACCCGGATCTTAACCCACAAACCTATGAACACCTGATTTTCGATAAAGGAGCTAAAAGTACACAATGGAAGAAAGAAAGCATCTTCAACAAATCGTGTTGGCATAACTGGATGTCAACCTGTAGAAGAATGAAAACAGATCCATATCTATTACCATGCATAAAACTCAAGTCCATATGGATTAAAGACCTCAATATCAATCTGAACATACTGAACCTGATAGAAGAGAAAGTGGGAAGTACTCTACAACATATGGACCAGTTACTATGTATAACCCCACCAGCACAGACATTAAGGGCAACATTGAATAAATGGGCCTGCCTGAAGCTGAGCAGGTTCTGTAAAGCAAAGGACACTGTCACTAAGGAAAAAAGGCAACCTACTGACTTGGAGAAGATCTTCACCAACCCCACATCAGACAAAGGTCTGATCTCCAAAATATATAAGGAACTCAAGACACTAGACTTTAAAATGCTAATTAAACCAATTAAAAACTGGGGTACTGATCTGAACAGAGAATTCTCAACAGAAGTTCAAATGGCCAAAAGACACTTAAGGTCATGCTCAACCTCCTTAGTGATCAGGGAAATGCAAATCAAAACAACTTTGAGATACCATCTTACACCTGTCAGATTGGCTAAAATTAAAAACATCAATGATAGCCTTTACTGGAGAGGTTGTGGAGTAAGGGGTACACTCATCCATTGCTGGTGGAAATGCAAACTTGTGCAACCACTCTGGAAAGCACTGTGGCAGTTTCTCAGGAAATTCGGGATCAACCTACCCCAGGACCCAGCAAAACCACTCTTGGAAATATATCCAAGAGATTCCCTACCATATTACAAAAGCATTTATTCAGCTATGTTCACAGCAGCATTATTTGTAATAGCCAGAACCTGGAACCAACCTAGAAGCCCTTCAATTGAAGAATGGATGAAGAAAGTGTGGAATATATACATATTAGAGTATTACTCTCTGGTAAAAAACAATGACATCTTGAATTTTGAATGCAAATGGATGGGAATAGAAAACACTATCCTGAGTGAGGTAACCCAGACCCAAAAAGATGAACATGGGATGTACTCACTTGTAATTGATTTCTAGCCATAAATAAAGGACATTGAGCCCATTATTCGTGATCCTAGAGAAGCTAAATAAGAAGGTGAACCCAAAGAAAAACATATAGTTATCCTCCTGGATATTGGAAGGAGACAAGATTACCAGGCAAAAATCGGGTAACATGGGGGTGGGGTGGGATGGGGCTAAGGGAAGATGGGGAGAGAAAAATGTGAAGAGGAGGATGGGGAGAGCATGTGGAATGGGATGATTGGGATAAAGGAAGTGTCGACATGGGAGCAAGGAAGTATATATCTTAATTAAGGGATTCATTTTAGGATTGGCAAGAGTCTTGACTCTAGAGGGGTTCCCAGGTATCCAGGGAGATATTCCCAGCTAAGTCCTTGCACAGCTGAGGAGAGGGAGCCTGAAATGGCCTGATCCTATAGGCATACTGATGACAATCATGCATATCACCATAGAACCTTCATCTGGTGATGGATGGTTATAGAGAGAGCCCCAAATTGGAGCACCGGACTGAGCTCCCAAGGTCCTGATGAGCAACAAAAGGAAGGAGATCATGAGCAAGGAAGTCAGGACCGTGAGGTGTGCACCCACCCACTGAGATGGTGGGGCTGATCTAATGGGAGTCCACCAACGCCAGCGTGACTGGGACTGAAAAAGCATGGGATAAAACCGGACTCCCAGAATATGGCAGACAATGAGGGCTGCTGAGAAGCCAGGGGCGCTAGCCTGTTTGGATGCTCACCTTCCTAGACCTGGATGGAGGGGGGAGAACTGTGGACTTCCCGCAGGGTAGGGAACCCTTACTTCTCTTCGGGCTGGAGAGGGAGGGGTAGGGGAGTGCGGGAGAGGGAGGGTAATGGGAGGAGGGGAGGAGGCAGAAATTTTTAATAAAATAATAATACATATATATATATATATATATATATATATATATAGGTTTAGTTTAGCAGCCCATACAATGAAATGTTTCTCTCTACTTAGCTCCTTCACAGTTAAAAACTTAAAAAACCATAATATACATAATCCAGACTCTTTGTGAATTTCCCATCTTTAGATGTTTATTTTTATTTACTCCATTAAACTCCAACTCTACCCTGTCTCTTTAAAGACTTTGTTTTATTTTTAAAAACCATTTACTTTATTATAACTGTCTATACACTTTTTCTTCTCTTTCCCAAGCCTACATACATTTATCCAACACTGTGACCCTATTAGAGGTCTTTTATGTCTGAATCTGTCTTTTGTGTATTTGTAATTCTTTACTGTCCAGGACACAGTTCTTAAAATGCTAAGTGCCTCTTAAAAACTAAATATGTGGCATTAGTAAGATATATACAGAATTTTCTGTTTGCTTCTGCACAGTTCAAATCTTAAGCTGTACCATTACTATGATATATATGGTACTTCCTTTCACCTGCACAGTCCAACAAGGTGGAGCTGTTTGCTGCCTCTGAGAGCCATGCCTTTAGCCCCATTCTCAGGCACACAGTCAATCCATGCCACCTTTAAGCAAGCTGTAGCAGTCTGCTCAAAAACCCCATCCAAATGTTCTATCTCCCAGAACCAGAGGTCACTCTGGCAGCATAACCCAGAAAGCCAGCATTTCAAAATGGTGCGGCTTTTCTATCGCCCAGTCAGGAAAACCTCTCTTAAAAGAGCTGTGACATGCCATCAGCAAACAGCAAGAAGCTGTGTTAAACTTTGTATTTTTGTGGCTAGAATTAATCTTTTTTGGGTTTTTAAGTGAATTTATTTGGCCACATGGGCACTAATTTGTTGGAGGGAAAGAGCCACTTGTTGGTTTCCAGCAGCCTGGCTAGCTTAGACCCTAAATAATCACACAGAAACTGTATTATTTAAATCACTGCTGGCTCATTAGCTCTAGTTTCTCATTGGCTACTCTTACATATAATTAACCCATCTCCATTAATCTGTGTATTGATAGTAGCTGTGGCGTACCAGCAAATTTTTAGCATTTCTATCTCTTGCAGCATCTCCATGGTTGTCTCTCTGCTCTGTCTTCTTCCTCCACAGCATTTCGTTTAGTTTTCCCCACCTATCTCTGTTCCCCCTATAGCTCTGCTAAAGCCCAAAGCGTTCCTTTACTTTATTATTGATTTTTTTTGGTTAATACCAATAAAAGCAACACCACAGATAGAAGGACCTTCCACATCAATTTCCTACATAGTTCCCAATCCAACATATGGCAATTAAGATTAACACCTCAATCTATACAAAGATGTCCTGAAAAATACCCTCTATGTGTTTAGACATAACATTTAAACAACTTAATTAATGAAAAGATTGATTATATTTCAACCGCATAATAATGAAAATTCAAAATATCCAAAGCTTTCCATGTGCTTTTAGCAAGGTCAAGAAAAAAGATAATCCCCTTAAATACTAATTTTAGAAAATAATTTTTAAAATCATTATCTAACAAACTCCTACATAAGCTATGATAGAACAAATTAAAGCTCCCTCAAATAGAAAATTCTATCATGATAAATTTGAAATGAATACAACAGAAAGTGAAAAAACAGTAGAGTAAATGAAGAACAAAGATTATTTTACAAAACTCAATAAAATCAATAAACTCTAGGTAGATTAAGGGAGGATGCATTCATAAATTGTTGAGAACAATTATAAAAGAGGAATGTTTTATAATATCCTCAGATGATAATAAGGATACAAGGGCTGATTATATCTATACCTATTACATAAGTTGAATTTATAACAATATATTTTAAGGCAGTTTTTACTGGTAAAATCTTCACTAAACATAAGTACCAAATATGGTATACAAATTCTGTCAGAAAACTGAGACCATTTCTCATTTCATATCACAAAGCCGACATGATTATGCTGCCAATTAGACAATGACAGTAGAAGAAAATAAAACTGAGTTTTTATTTTACAAACTATCACATGAAATACCTGCAAACTGAATGTAGCCAAGAAATAAAAACAATTAAACATTTGATCAAGTAGTGCTACCACGGTAATTCAAAGTTGAGCAAACAGGAAAAAAAATCAATTGCTGGGTACCCACACACAACACGTCAATAGATTAAAAGCAAAAAAGCCCAAGTTTCTTTTGATAGGTAAAGAAGAAGCATTAAAAGCAAAAAGGGACCAAGCGAAAGACCTCAAAGACCTCAAGATTCAATCACCCAAGGAAAGTCTCTTAGGCACCCTGGAAGAGACAAACATAAAACACATAGCTAATATCTACTTATGTCAAATATTGACAGTTTTTTATAACTGTGGAAAACAAGGCCCGAAACCTGCCTAGTCATAGTTTGCCCTCATCCATATTTCATCCTGGTGCTCTACGCCCAGCAAAAGTCTCAGCCACTGAACACATAAAGCCAAGACTATCAAAGAAGAAAGAGCTGAATGGCCTTGACTTGCAGTTATACAATTTTGCTCATAGAATATTCCATAAAAGTTTTCTAACACTAATAGATTGATTAATTTAGCAAGTTCACATAATATGAGACCGTATACGGAAAGCAATTATATTCAAATGCTAGCAAAACTTGTTTAAATTTAATTAAAAATTAATAATATTTACAGTTGGATCTAAGAAAGATAAAATACTTAGAAATGAGCTTATTTAAATATGTCCGGGACCTCTACAATAAAAGTTACAAAACATTGCTGAGAGGCACTAAAGGAGATCTAAATTACTAGAAGATGCATGATGTTTCCTGACCAAAATATCCAAGAACATTTAGATTTTCTCCAATAACTGATCTGTATTTTCAATGTAATCTCAATTAACATCTCATCTAAAACAGTCATAGCAATCTTGCCAAACGGTAAGGACAAAATTGAAAGATTTATACTGTCTGATATCCAGGCTTGCAATAAGTCTACAGCTATCAAGATAGTGTGGTAGTAGGCTAAACACAGACAAATAGATCAATGCAAAAGAATAGAAGGTAGATTAGATCCATACTTGTACAGTCTATTGATATTTTACAAAGGTATGAAAGCAATTCTGGGGATAAAGAAAAGTTTTTTCAATAATTGGTGTTCAAATAACTAGATATACTTATGAAAGCCATCGCTACTTCACACTACTCACAAAAACAAATTCTAGTTAAATTAGCAATCATCTGTGTATAAATGTATGAGAATCTCCTCGCAATGGTGTGGCACATAAAGATTTGACATTAAATCATCCAGAAAATCTTTAACAACAAAAGGATATATTGGGATTTAACAAAATCATTCTTAGCTGACACAGTAGCACATTTATGTAGCCCCAGTACTTAGGGAGACTGAAGCAGGAGTTTAGGTTCAGTTTAAGATAAGCCTTGGCTACATAGTAAGTTCCAAGCTAGTCTGGGATAGAGAGTGAGACCTTCTCTCTCTCTCTTTCTCTCTCTCTCTCTCTTTATATATATACATATATATGTATATATATATATAAAGAAGGTTAGTCTCTTATGCAAAGATGGCAATAGAGAGATGAATGCTCAAAACAGCCTCAAAAACCACAGAGATACAAAGATAATGGATCCTAATAAAGGATCATATCCACTCATTCAACTTTTTTTTCAGATAAGTATCTCAATGCAGCAAGTGATCAAAATTCATAGACACTTTACAGAGAATGGCAGCTAAATGACCAACAAGTATACATTGTGTTCAACATCATTAGTAAGCAATCAATACAAATTAAGATGGTAAGATCATTATTTAGTAGCCCAAATGGCTAGTGTTTGAAATGCAGCCAATAAATATCAAATGTCTTTCACTCTATGAAAATTGGAGATCAATAGAAACAGGATCTGAGAAGTCAAACAAGGAAACCTCTCGGTGGCAGGTCTTTCTATATACTATTAGAAGAGTATTTCTTAGCAAAGGCGTTGAAGTCAATTAAATACTTCAAACCTTATTTTGTACTAAAATTTCATTTCAAATAATTCATCTGAAGAAACAGCATTTGCTCATAAGTGAAATACAGAAGAATTGCTGAAATATTCAATAGTTGTTCATTTTGGGGGCTGGGAAGATGTTTCAGTGAGTAAAGTGCTTACCTTGAAGTTATAAACCCTGGAGCCTGAATCCCCAGAACCTATTTAAAATTTGAAGAAGTCGGGACCGTGAGGGGTGCGTTCATCCATTGAGACGGTGGGACAGATCTAACGGGAGACCACCAAGTCCAGTTGGAATGGGACTGATGGAGCAGGGGACCAAACCGGACTCTCTGAATGTGGCTGACGGTGGAGGAGGACTGAGAAACCAAGGACAACGGTGATGAGCTTGAACTCTACAGCATGGACGTGCTCACTGTGAGCCTTGTCAGTTTGGTTGCTCACCTTCCTGGACTTAGGGGGAGTTGGGAGGACCTTGGACTTAACATAGTGAAGGAACCCTGATGGCTCTTTGGCTTGGAGAGGGAGGGAGTGGGAGTATGGGTGAAGGGAGGGGAGGGAAGGGGAGGAGGAGGGGGAGGTAGATGGAAATTTTCAATAAAAAAAGAGAAAAAAAGAGTTTAGGGAATAAACTTAGGAACTTTATACTTCTTAAAAAAAATTGAAGTGGTCATGGCAGGCCTCCTGTACTTCAGCACTCAGAAAGCAGAGAAAAGGAGTCTCAGAACAAGGTTGACATACTTAGATTTCTATATCAACAAGCTCTGGCTTCACCTGAGAGACTTTGTTTTAACGACTTAGGTAGAGAATGATGGAGGGTTCTCTAATGGTGTCTTCTGGGTATGGCACAGCTGTGTACCTATGAAATCACAAGTCAATGGCTACCTGCCCAAACCTGGACAGGACTGGGCCCATCAGTATTCCACCATGGATGAAGGAAGAGCTCAAAGACCCTCCTCTCCAGGGAAGCTGTAAGTAGTTAAAGGTTGTAAGGAGGAGGTAAAATTATATTACCTCAGAGGTACCGTCACTGATGCATTCATTACCCTAGGTCAAGTAAATTGCCTCCACCCTTATCCATTCAAGCAACCCTAATTCAACAGAGGAAGGCATGCACACAAACACAGTAAAAAACAAGACCTTAGGAAGAAGTATGGATTTGATGGGTGGGTGAAAGAAAGAAGAACGGATAATGGGAAGACTTCAATCAAAAATTATATTATATGAAATTGTTAAAGAACAAGTAAAATTTGCAAGCATATCATACAATTTGACCCATGATAACGTTTCTAACTATATCAGAGTCTCTGTATCAAGTGTTTCCAAAACAAATTACTTCTAATCTTTACAAATGGGCTAAGCCATTCCTCTCTCTAGCATGCATTAGTATATTGTCTATAATGAACACAATGTCTTCAAACAGAAAATGATATAATAGGGACTATTGAAAGCAATCATTGTTTCCTATTTTTTGTATTTAGTATGATATGAACCAGTTGTCAATTACCACTATCAACAAATATCATGGTTATTTGTATGGTCTCTTAAAACCATGGAGTTTTCATCGAACACTTGAGGGAGAAAATCGAGGTCATCATGCAACTCTTTTTATAGAACCTGCTTTAAAATTTGAAGGAGAGAAGAGTGAGCCTAAAGTGGTAAAAGCTGTGCTTTCTTCACATCCAGGGCCCACCTAATTTGTCATTTTCTTGTTTTCTTTAAGAGTTTACTTGAATTCCATTGTTTTGACTTTCATTTTCAATTAGCATCCTCTACAAAGTGTGAACTCCCACAGTGCTGACTTAGGCAGTTTCAGACATTACATGGAAGTTCAGCATGTCTCTTTTTGAAATAATTGAAATGAAAGTGCTATATGTATCAGGGTAACCTCAAGGAAATGAACACTAAACCATCCTTAAGTCTAGGGCTAGTGGAATAGCCCCTAATTTAACTGGGTGAGAGAATCTACCTCTTTTTGGTTATTTATATGCATGCTTTTGTGTTTGATTTCTAGGGTGTATTGAATTGCCAGTTTTAAAATAAACAGCCCTGCTTTAACTAAAAATACCACCAGGAAATAATTCTAGATGTGAATTCATGGACTCTTTCAATCTGGTGTTTCTTCTTAGTTTACACTTTATACATGAACACAATAAAACATAACATTCTTTTTGTTGCTCGTTTGATTCTGAGACTATGTCTCCCTGTATAGTCAGACTGGCCTGGAACTTGCTATGCACATTAGGCAGACGTCCAACTCACAAAGATCCTGCTTGTCTCTTCCTCCTGAAGGACACTATGTTTTTCTGCAAACAAAATATTACAAGTAAAGATGAGCTTTCCTTTCACCTGAAAAAAATGTTAGACAGAGACCATTTTACTACATATTTGTAGTTTATAAATGAGAAAATACATTTGGCAAAGTTCCTTGCAAGTAGTGAAATCACAAAACCCTTTGAAGCCAGTGTGTTTTTTTTTTTTTTAAAAAAAATAAATTGCTAGACTTGTCAATTACATTATCTGGATTAAGTAAGAATTATCAGATATTTTTCAATCCTAATATGGAATTCTTACTTTTATCCATTTTAATTATAGCATAAGAATCTACTTTCACAGTAATGTGCAGTTTGATGTAAACCTTCTGGTGGTTAAGTATACCAGTATTGCTGAAGTTGAGCTGAAAGAGAAGGTTCTAATGTTCTGCATATAATAGGAAAAGATCACATTAAACCAAGTCAGACTTCATATGACTGATATCAGAACAGCAGAAATGAAGGGTAGACCAGTATTCCCCAATTTAAATTCTTTCCACATGAGATTTTCCAATTTTCCTATTCCAATATTTAAAAAGCTGCAAGGTTGCTTTTAGTTTCCTTAAAATCTTTCCACTTATGCAATTTCCAGAATCCAGACAATTCCTACTTAATTGTGGACCCCATTTTAAAAAGTATGATTTTCCCTGGAGCTATATAAAGGTATACTGGTATTTTAGAATCCAAAAACTAAGGGAAAATTCTAAAGAAATGTCAGCAAAGTTGGAAGCAATCATAGTGTATAACTTACTTTCTCCTCTGGGATAAATACATTGAGTACTAGTACCTTCTACGATAGAAAGACTTCAAAGCTATGACACGAAGATAAAAAGAATATAACCCATTTATGCCAAAAATATAATTAGTAGATGCCAGTTTGCAAACTGAAAAAAAATAACACATACAACAATTTCTTTACATCCTGCAACTTTACAATCTTCTACTCAGCACTTCTCAAAACCCCAGGGATAGTTCTCAACATTGTACTATCAAGATTCAAGAAAAAAATAAAGTTTTGGCTCAACGACAAAATACATTAAGAATTCCCTCAGAATAAGAAACCAAGGGAATGATTTCATCAGTTGATATCAGTGACTGTGATTCACATAACTTCCTACTTCTTTTTAATCACATCTAAAGAAAGAATAGTCAAACACTTAAAAAATAAGACAAAGGTTTCAACAGAGAAAAATTGCATTTAAGTCACAGCAGTCTCCAATAATTGCATCTAAAACCATAGAAAACCAAAGAAGAATTAAGGAATGGCTAATAGTAGGCCTGGAAGAATGAAAATTATGAGTTATGTCAAGACAATGATACATGTGGCATCACAGAAAGAGGAAAGATATGGGAAAAAAATCATCCTAATCTTACAAACTTCACCCCTGTATGACTGAAGTTGCTTTGAAAATGGCAAGAAGAGATTGTGCAATATGAATCCCTGTCAGAGAGCTATGGCAATAATATTCTGGGTCAAGCCAGCACACTCAATATGCCTCTTATCAAAATGGCACAGTCACTATATGGCACCCAATAAAACTGAAAAGGCAGTGTTGCGGGTCTGCAAGCACCACAGATTAACAATTCCTCTTGTTCTTTGTATTTTCTACATAAAAGTGGGGTAGGTCTCAGAGAGATAAACAAGGGTCCACACTCACAAACAAGTATAGAAAAAATAAAAAAGGAGAGAGACAGAATCAAAAACTGATCCAGAGAGATTTTACCAGAATTCTGTGTGAGGATAAGCAGAAAACTATGGTATGCTTCTAGTCTTGTCATCAGCAACAGCAGTAATCCCCACAGTTCCCCAAGTTTGTGTTAAAACTCCAAAGCAGAATACTAAATCCTTCCACAGGTTTTCTTAAACCTCTGTCAGTGACAACAAAGCAGAGAGAATTTTCACACAGTTTGAGCAAGGAAGTTTAGCAATCCTCGATTTATTAAGAACTTTGAAAGAATCCAAGGACTGATAGGTATATCTGTGGCTTTGAAAAGTACATTCAGTGGCTACAAATACTCAAAAGGAGGCTGTCTGTTGGAGACAGCTTTTCATCTTGCTAAGTCATTGATGAATTAGAATGCATGAAATGGCTCTGCCCCCCCCCAACACACAGACACAAACACACACACACACATACACACACACACACACACATGCAAATGACCAAATAATAGGATATTATGAATATCATCTTTTTCACAGACTCTGTTATGATAAATGGCACTCCTAGTCCTTCTATGCATCAGGAGCAAAGCTATGTCAGGCTCAGAGCAAGATGCTCATTCGATTTCTAATCTGAGACTGCCCATTTACCTTACTTCTTTTTGCTGCTATCCATCCAGAAGCAGGGAAAATGTTGAAACTATAAAAAGAAAATATGCCTGGATTGTGTCCTTCAATTTTTAGTCAATTCTTTTTCAGTCGTGATTCTCAGAACACATGCTCAGGGGATGTCAGATCACCAGAATTATTTTTCTGCATGTTCCCTGCACACCAGACTCAGCATAGCCTTAGGAACTCTCTTCGGTGTCAAAAGAACACTTTTGATGTATGCAGTAGCTTTTCCCACTTTGGACCAATGTTTCCTACCTGTAGTTTCCACACTGCTGTGAATAATATTTGAAAATACTATTCTATATATGGTCCCTTGCACTTTACCCTGTTTGGATACAATTATTGACTTGTACTGATTCCTATAATTTTATTTTCCCAGACTTTTTCCTTAAACTATGATTTATTTATTTTGAGAAGACGTCATTGTTTGTTAAGTTATCTGAGGGCAATCAGGGGATTTACTCCTGCAAAGTCTCAAAATACGATTTATTTATTCATTCGTTCAACTTTGATTTTATTTTTATTTTTTTGTTTTGTTTTTCTTTAGCCTCTATCAGACACTAGAGATCGAAACAGGTGTAAGACCTGCTTAATGAATCTCTTGTGCTGCTTTAACTGTAATAGAAAGTGATACTTGCTGTAGTATGAGAGATCTAATTTTGCTTGGGGGAAGGAAAAATAAGTGGAGACCTGGCAAAGAGGTTACACAAACTAAGTCTTGTAGGGAAGGTGATATCACCCAAAACAGATAAGCAAGAGGGAGCAAGACAACCACAAGAGGAGCCTGAAGAGCAGATAATGGTAACGGGTTAGCAGTGATGTTTGGGTGCATTATAGGGTACACTAAACAGTGATTCAATGCTTATGCCCAAGCTGCATGCTCCTAAGATTCAGCTTTATTGAGATAGGTTGAATAGAGGTAATTTTTTGAAGCTCTCTAGTTATTCTAATCTGCATCCCGAGTGGAAAGAAAAAAACAAAACAAAACAAAAAAACCATGAACACTGCTTTGCACAATGGGGAGTCACTGAAGAGTTTTAAGTAGGACAATAAATAAAAAATTTGAGGAAACAAAATTATTTTGCTTATACTGATGAAGTGCAAGATTGAAGGCTGAGATATCATTAGAACAAATAACATTGAGCTGTCCTTCTTCAGATGTTGTTAATTCAAAATGAAGTTTGCAGTTGTACAAAGAAAAATGGTAGACAATTAAAACCAAGGAAATAAGTTTCTTACTATTTTACATTCTCCTACCATTCTCTTTCTATGTTAATACAAAGTAAAGGTGACTATAGATACTGCCTATCATATCATTCCTTGATAGTTTTACTTGGTAAAATGGCAATTTGTTTTCAATAATCAGAAAGGTTTACACCTCTTCTATTTCATCTTTTACCTTTCACTATTGAGATATTAGAGCATTTTTTCAGATATGCAAAATGTGAAAGTATTAAATATACAATACGATTTTACATTTGTATATGCCTATATCATGTGTATAATGACACATTATGATATGCAATTTGTCAAGTTTTTTTTCTAACTTCATTTTGTTCAGGTTCCAACCCTCTACCATTAGCAACTGCTGTTCATTTTTAGAATTACAATTAGTTTGCTCTATTCTCTTTAAATTGGTATTTTTTTCAGATTTAGTTATTTAATTTTATGAGTTTCATGGTTTCGACTACACCATGTACTTGCTTGGTACCCATGGTGATCAGAAGAATGTTTCAGGTCCCCTGGATCTGGAGTTATGGATGGTTGTAAGCCATCATGTGGGTTCTGGGAACTGAACCCATGTCCTCTGCAAGAGTAACAGTGCTCTAAACCAGAGACATCTCTCCAGCCACAATTTGTTCATTTCTTATAGACATCATAAGTAAAATAATATAGAATATCTATTTGTTTGTGTGACTTTTTTCAATTAACATACTGTTTCCTTAAGTCATCTGCATTGCATAATTTTAGTAGATTTGTCTCTTAGGTTCATCATTTCAATCTATCATTAAACTAATTTCATTTTCCTATTAATTAATACTTTGGTCATTTCTCGTTTAAGTTACTATGAATTAAGCTAATATGGCCATTTATTTTATGAATCTTGGTGGACAAATGTGCTTTTTATCTTGCTTATAGATGATGAGGTAGAGTTTCTGGATGACAGACAAAGCATCTATGTAGTTTTTCCTAATATACCCTTCTGCAATATATTTGGCATATTATAAAGAAGCTGAATAATATCTAATAATCCAGCTGAGTAGCAACACAAAATTATACTTTCACCTTCAATATATCAATGCTGCTATATTACATGCTAGTCAATATTTAATATTACATATTTAGATTGATACACACTTTGAAAGTTCGTGTTAATATTTGGTGGGTGTTGTTCAGTCATTTAAATTACTTCTTTCTTTTCAATGGCTGTTTCATATGTTTAAGAGTATAGTAGACAAATATCATGTTACAGTTTTATATATAACTATCATTACATATTCAAATGCTACAATATTCTCCATTTAAAGGTACAATTCAACAAGTTTTGAAAAATCAAAGTTGCACAACTGTTAACACCAGAGAATTGCAGAACATTTTCAATGCTTCTAAGAAATGTGTGATACATTCATTAAATTCACTTCTGAATCTGATATTACCCATTCCCCAGAAGCCATTAATCTCCCTACTTTCCTTCATTGTGAACTCAATTCTTCTGGACACTTCATAAAAATAGATTCTTGCAACAAGTTTCCCATTGTATCTGCCTTCATTAAGCTAACAAAATGCTTCCTTTGTTACTATTATTTTATTTATTATTAGTATAAATGTGTACATACATATGTCTAGGCTGTATTATGATGTATGTGAGGACATGTGCACATTGCAGCATGCAAGTGGAAGTCAGAGGATCACTTTTTAGAACTGATTCTCTCCTTCTACCATGAATTATGTTTATGAGTTGTTTAGACAGACAACATTCACTTGCCAAGTTATCTGACTGGCCACCTACCACTGCCTTCAAGGTTCATCTAAACTGCTGTATCTACCAGTACTTCTCTCATTGTCATGGCTAAGTAATATCCCATTTTTAAGAGAAAAGAAGATTTTTAAAAAGTTTTTAGCATGAAAAATGATAAACATGTGAGGAGAAAATCTGTTCAATATGATTTAAGCATTATATAATATATGTACATCAAAATATAATATAGTCCTCCATTAATATGAACAATTTAATGTGTCTATGCACAGCTGAAGAAAAACAAACTTAAGGTTAGGCATAGTGATTTATGCCTTTATTCCCAGTTCAAGGCCAACCAGAGCTATATAGTGAGAACTTGAGAAAGAAAGGAAGAAAGAAAGAAAGGAAGGAAGGAAGGAAGGAAGGAAGGAAGGAAGGAAGGAAGAGAGAGGGGTGCAGGGAAGAAGGGAGGAAGGAAGGAAGAATCTTAAAAAATAATATCATATGGATATACTTTTTATTCATTAATAGGCTAATAAACATTTGCATGACTTCAACAGTATGACCATTATAAATGTTATTAGTATGAATATTCATAGGAGGTTATATGTGAGCAAATTTTTTATTCTAGAAATATACATATAAATAGAATATTGGAGTGTATAATCTCTTGCTTAGTTCAGTTCACATTCCAAACATCAACATAGAAAGATGGCAATTTCTCCATATATTTGCCCATTTTTTGATATTTTTATAGCTATCCTACCTGATATGAAATAGTTATTATGCTGTGAATTTGCTTTTAATTTCCTTAATGACAAATTTATCTCAGTTATTTATATGGCTGTTAAAATCCTTTTCTCATTTTAAAGCTGGATCATTTTTTGCCTGATTATCTCTTCAAATTTTTATTACATTTTGTATTTAATCCCCAGTGAACATGTTCCTAATTTGATAGTTATCGTTTTTCTTCTTTCAACCTTGGGTGGTTTAATTTTGTTGTTGTTTTTCTCTTAATGTAATATACTCAAACAATCACTCCATAGTCACAAGATGTTAGACCTATGTTTTCTTCTAGAACAGATTTTTGCCAAATTGTAAATAGACATGTTTTTGCAAGTCATAACATCAAATTAACTGCAAGCGTTATGTAAAAGCAATCCTAAAGAATGCATAAATGAATGGTCTGGCTGCCTTCCATTAAGACATCATTCACTAGGAAAGGTTGCAGGCTCCTGGGTTTTATACCATGTATCTTAGTTAGTCAGCTTTATTCTACTAGCTCAAGTGATCTAGTTTTCACTTTTAATTTGATGCTCCACTGCTGTGGGAAAATGGTCTTGTACCGTGTAAAACTTTGTCATTTGTAATGGTTTAATAAAATACTGACTGGCCAGTAGCAAGGCAAGAATTATAGGTGGGACAACCAGAACAGGAGAATTCCGGGAAGAGGAAAAGCACAGTCTGCAGCTGTCACCCAGACACAGGGGAAGGAAGATGAGAAATCCTCACTGATAAAGGGTACCAAGACATTTGGTTAACACAGACAAAAGTTATGGGTTATTGTAAGATATGAGTTAATAAGAAGCCTTAGCTAATAGGCCAAGCAATTTATAATTAATGTAAGACTCGGTGTGTTTCTTTGGGACTTAATGGCTGCAAAGAGGTAGGAAAAAAACCTCTGTTAACAGTCCATTTCAATAAAATTTTGTGTGTGGCTTGACATGGGTATCAAAGACCATTTTCTCTCATAAAAAAATGCAATTAGTGTGAAAATATTTTTTAAAAGGACTATTTGCCCCTTACTTAATTACAGTGTAATCAGGTACAAATCTAGTGACTCTGTGTGGGCTATTTCTGTATCCGCCTTTCCATGTTATTGGACTATTTGTGAATTCTTTTATCAATACTTCACTGTATCAATCATTAAAGGTTTATAGGTAGTCTTGAAAAATCCTAGTGCAACTCCTCTAATGTTGTTTTTCCTCCTTCAAGATAGCATTGACTATTCACGGCTTTTGCATTTTAATACAAATTTTATAATCAGCTAAGCAATTTGCACATGCAAACATACTCTGCAGGGATTTGATTGGGATTACATTTACTCTGTGGATCAATTTTAAAAGAATTGACATTGTAACAATGTTCTGCCTTCCAAACAATCCATAAACATGTTTCCCCCCCATTCATTTAAATCTTTTGCAGTATCACTCATAAATCTATTGTTGTTTCAGGTATAATTGTGGCTGTCAAATTTTTCATTAGATGTATTCTTAAATCCATCATGCTCTAACATAGCATTTCCAATTTATTTACAAACATTTATCAGATTACAAAATACAAATTTCTTACACCTTGATTTTTTCCAAATATTGATGAACTCACTAATTAAATATAATCAAAATGATGTTTTTGTCTCTGAAGTTAGAAAGCCCTAAAAACAACCAAAGATTCCAGTTTAATGGTGTGCAATGGAGGTAATAAAACTAAAGCTAAAATTATGTATATGAAATATTTACAAAACAGCTAAGAGATATAATTTATGGAAAAACACCAAAGTTCACAAAGAACAACAAAAGGAATGTTCAAGGGAGGATAAGAGAGTTCTACCATGATGTCCACTGAAGGTTAGTAAGCAGGAGACCACTTTCAGTAAAGTGCTGCATAGGAACACATGATAAAGGGACTGAAACTGAAATGACCAAGTTAGGAGTCATTAAATGCTTTCCCAAAGACATATTTAGCAATACATCAGACTGGAAGTCAGATTGAAGTAAATTAAATAGCAAGTCAGAAAATCAAAGACAATGGAACAGAGTGCCTGCTCTGTGGCTACTGATAGACCTTACTACAGTATCTGAAGATACTTCTTGCATCTGTATCCTCAGACTCTTTATGAATTTCCACTCTAATTATAAATATTATCAGTTATTCCTTCTAAAATTAAGCTTTCCTTAAGCCAATATTATCCTTTTTCTATAACCTTATTTCTTCCTCATGTGTAATACTTTATGAATAAAACAGCAAAAATGAGATCAGTAGGAAAAATATTTAGACATTAGGTAGAATTTGCATGTTAATAAATGCTAGTATTATCTTCTCCTTCCCATAATCCATATATTCCATTATTTGTCTAACATCATTGAATTATTTTTAAGTTATCCTCAAGTGGATGGAAATATTTTCTCTACAATATATAAAAGTACTTGTTTTTATTAACACATATAGTGCTATATATTTCATAAGTTCTTAGAATATTTAATTATAATTTAATTTTTATATAGAGACATCAAGCTATATTTTAAAGATTTGTGATAGCCTATATGACACTTACTGTGTCTCTTGATCCATAGCCTCCCCTGAATTTAAAATTCCAAACTGAATCTAGTTACTAATAAATCAATATGTGTTATGAACATTGTGAATATTGATTATAGGAAAAGCAGAATATTTGAGAAGGCAATGTCAATTACTTGCATTTAATACAACTGAATATCAACAAAGAAATAGATTTTAGGAGCATATAACAAGAAAGTGAACAGTATCAATGAAGATGCTGAAAAAAATTTGATAAATGAACACATGATTTGCATTAATCAAAAGAAAATTTGAAGGCGATAAATTAAGGTTGACAGTTTTGAAAAAATATAAAATGAATGGTCAGGCATTTTTAAGATACTCCCCCAATATATGTGTAGTTTTAAGGCTGCATTATAAAATTCAGATTATTTTATGGGCAAGCCAGTGAATGTTTAGATGTTTCCCTTTGCACTCATTGTAACAAGCAAAATACATAAGGTAATGAGTGGGAAGCTAATAAAAAGATGAGACTTTGAGTTACTAAATTAATTCATTAGTCTCATAGTCATAGAATACATTTTGCTTCAGCACACACCCATAATTCATATTAGCATTAGTGGGAGAAAGTTTTACTTGCAATTAATATGCAAAACCGTAAGAACTTTTTGTGAAGAATTTGTTATTTCCCAGCTCATTGCAAAAGTGATATCTACATGACACCAAGCAGAAATAGTCACTCAAGATTTTCTTCATAGTGGCATTTGTAACAGTTTAGGTAAACTTATAGAGTATTTATTGTGTTTTGTTCATAAAATAAACTAAAACTTGAAAAAGGCAAGTACTAAGCTGAGGTACTCATATGGTAGCTATTACAACAACAACCATAAAATGGCTCTGAAATCATTCCAAACCTTAATGCTGAAAACATTACAACCATGAGTCTACTGTTGATTGAAACATTTGGTTCAAGGGTGTTAAGCATAGCTATACACTTTCCTCCATTTTCAGCTAGTCTTGCTCAAGGATCTGGAAATGGACTAGCAGCTATCTGAACTAGGGTTATCCCAGGAAGTGGTGGTTTGTTCCAATCAAGTTGTCTACCCTTTTCTAGAAATAAGCATGGCAATCTATGCTTATATTCATGGTAAAAGAACAAGCAAGCAATCAGAATGGTAGAAAAGATTTATATGTTTCAGTAATGTTATATATTATGACAAGCCATTGACCACAGCAAACTAACATGACTAAATTCAAAACTGATGACTAGGGAAACATAGTCCAAGATAGTCAGACTCTTATTATGGGTAGAACACTGAATCAAGTTGAGATTTAATAAATTTTCCATGTAAATAGCTACTAGATTTTAGGAAAATGCCAAAGTTCATGGTTATAATTCTTGTTTTTTAATACAATAGTTTTGGTAGCCTTATACAAAATGAAACATGCTGTGGTCTGGTGTTGTGGTATATGCCTTAATCTCAACATTTAGGAGGTAGAGACAGGTGAATCTGTGAGTTTTAAGCAAACCTGGTATACATTGAGACTTCTAGAACAGCCAGGGTTATGTATTAAGACTCTGTCTCAAAAGAAAATAATGATATTGGTATATTAACAATTAACTCCATAAATGAACAATAGTCGTTTCTTTAAATTCTTATACCAATGTTGCAAGGGAGAGGACTGCTTGTTTGTCCCTGCAGCCCAGCTAGCTTATACCTGAAATAACCACACAGAACCTGTATTAATTAAAACACAGCTTGGCCCATTTGCTCTAGCCTCTTATTGGCTAAGTCTCACATCTTGATTTAACCCATTTCTATTAATCCATATATCGCCATGTGGCAGTGACTTACTGGGAAGGATTCAGCATGTCTGATTCTGGCATCTCCATGGTGGCTCTCTGACTCTGCTTTCTTCCTCCCAGAATTCAGTTGTCTTCTCTGCCTACCTAAGTTCTGTGCCTATCAGGCCAAGGCAGTTTCTTTATTCATTAACCAATGAAAGCAACACATGAACAGAAGGACCTCCTACACCATTTCCCATTTTCTGTTTAAACAAAAAGGAAGGCTTTAACTTTAACATAGAAAAATTACATATAACAAAACAGTTGTAAAGCAAGAATTACAATTACAATATTTATATCTACTTTATCTTTTATCATAACTAAGGAAACTATAACTAAACTAAAACTAAAACTATAAATTCTTCAACACCATCAAAGACACTAGAAGGATATAACCTAAGTAAACAGGAAGTTCATTGTAAGCAACTTCCAAAACTCAAGAAATGACAGAGACATCTCACTGCCTGTACAGTAACCCAAGGTTCTTCTTTTTTTTCTCATTTTTTATTCAAGATTTCCATCTCCTCCCCTCCTCCTCCCCCTTCCCTCCCCTCCCTTCCACCCATACCTCCACTCCACCCCTCTCCAAAGACAAAGAGCCATCAAGGTTCCCCTTCACTATGTTAAGTACAAGGTCCTCCCAGCTCCCCCTAAGTCCAGGAAGGTGAGCAACCAAACTGAAAAGGCTCACAGTGAGCCCGTCCATGCTGTAGAGTTCATGTTCATTGCCATTGTCCTTGGTTTCTCAGTCCTCCTCCTCTGTCAGCCACATTCAGAGAGTCCGGTTTGGTCCCCTGTTCCATCAGTCCCATTCCGACTGGACTTGGTGGTCTCCTGTTAGATCTGTCCCACCGTCTCAATGGGTAAAAGCACTCCTCATGGTCCTGGCTTCCTTGCTCATGATCTCCCTCCTTTTGCTCCTCATCAGGACCTTGAGAGCTCAGTCTGGTGCTCCTATGTGGGGCTCTGTCATTTTCTCCATCCAATGCCAGGTGAAGGTTCTATGGTGATATGCAAGATATTCATGTGTATGACAATAGGATCTGGACATTTCTGGCACCCTCTCCTCAGCTTCCCAAGGAACTAGCTGGGGGCGTCTTCCTGGACACCTGGGGACCCCTCTAGAGTCAAGTCTCTGCCAACCCTAGAATGGCTCCCTTAACTAAGATATATAATTCCTTGTTCCCATATCCACCCTTCCTATATCCCAACCATCCTATTTCCCCAAGCTCTTCCCATCCTCCACTACACACTTTTCTCTCCCCATCCCCCCATCCCACCCCACCCCCATGTTCCCATTTTTTGTCCGGCAAAGCACCAATGATAGCCTTTGCTGGAGAGGATGTGGAGTAAGGGGTACACTCATCCATTGCTGGTGGGAATGCAAACTTGTGCAACCACTTTGGAAAGCAGTGTGGAGGTTTCTCAGGAAATTTGGGATCAACCTACCCCAGGACCCAGCAATCCCACTATTGGGAATTTACCCAAGAGATGCCCAATCATATTACAAAAGCATTTGTTCAACTATGTTTATAGCAGCATTATTTGTAATAGCCAGAACCTGGAAACAACCTAGATGCCCTTCAGTGGAAGAATGGATGAAGAAAGTGTGGAATATATACATATTAGAGTACTACTCGGTGGTAAAAAACAATGACATCTTGAATTTTGCATGCAAATGGATGGAAATAGAAAACACCATCCTGAGCGAGGTAACCCAGGCCCAAAAAGATGAACATGGGATGTACTCACTCATAATTGGTTTCTAGCCATAAATAAAGGACATCGAACCTATAATTCGTAAGAAAAATTCCTAGAGAAGCTATATAAGAAGGTGAACCCAAAGAAAAACATATAGTTATTTTCCTGGATATTGGAAATAGACAAGATTCCCAATGTTCTTCTATACCGTTGGGGCATCCATCTTCAGCGTACAGGCCCATAGTGTCCAGCAGACTCCTTCTCAAAGAAGGAGATTTCAAACACAGTTCATTCACTTTCTTCTATATCCTGAAGAATGTCCCACAG
Source organism: Arvicola amphibius (assembly GCF_903992535.2). Classification (NCBI taxonomy): domain Eukaryota; kingdom Metazoa; phylum Chordata; class Mammalia; order Rodentia; family Cricetidae; genus Arvicola; species Arvicola amphibius. The sequence goes on along the minus strand of NC_052065.1, from coordinate 83,208,127 downwards.
ACACTTTCATTAAGCAGGAACCTCAAAGGATCATCTCATCTTTAGTCAAGTTCAGCAATCATCTCTCTGTGGATACTGCATATCCAGTAAAGCAATATAGGCAAGAGCAGTTTCTTGCCCAAATGGTTAAGGAGCCTATTCGATGCCCATCGTCCTCTCAAAGTAGCTTGGTGCTGCCAGGAGCAGATATGTCTCACTGTCATGAAAAGTCCTAAGTTATTAAAGCATTTAAATGCCATATTCTGAAGGTCTCTGAAAGACTTTAAGAATATTTCTTTAAATGAAATATATCTCTATATATCTAGAAAATATAACTAGCATAACTACAAGATTGACTATTAAAGATGACTATTAATCTATATTTCTTAATTATTTATTACATTTTTAAATGAGCTTCACAATCACAATCAAGATCAGAAATACATATACATATAACAAAATTGACCTTAAATTTGTAACAGTAAAGCAAGATCCATACCAATGCAAATTATTCATCTCTATATCATATACCCTTTTAAATTTAAAAGAACATTTATAAACAATATTTGGGAATATGGGCACAGTTTTTCCTCTCCAAATTGATTTCTGCTGTATGGGGGTGCTGTTAATCAGGTCTTTTATGGTGTATCCTGTGTGCCAGGTTCATCTCAGTCAGCAGTTTAGTGAAATAATTTTTGGAGGGTGTTCATGGAAACATTTCAGGAGGCCTTGGTCCATGATACCATACTGGTGTAGAAGCAATCCACTGGTTCTCATCTTCTGTGAAAACAAAAGAAAAACCTCTTTTCCAAAGCACCATATTCTTAGACACAAATATTGAAGTCATGATAAATTTATAATATACATGCTCATTTGGCATGAATGAAATGTCTCTCTGTACTTAGCTCCTTCAGAGTCAAAAAAATTAAAACACAATAATATATGGAATCCAGACTCTCTGTGAATTTTTCATTTTTCCATGGCTTGATTTTACTCTGTTAGTTTACTCTGTCTCTTTAAAGAATTTACCCTTTTTTAAAGCATTAACTTTATTTTATGACTCTCTATACTCTTTTTCTCTTTTCTCTCTCAAGTCTAGGTAAATTTATTCAACATTGTGACCCATTTACAGGTCTTTTATGTCTGAATCTCTCCTATTATATATCTGTAATTCTATTTTGTCCAGGAGCACTTCTAAAAATGCTAAGCGCTTCTTAAAAATTTAAGTTGCACCATTAGTGAGGGTAATATGGTAACACCTGTTTGCCTGTGCTGTCTAAAACTTAAGTTGTGCTGTTATTATGGTAAATATGGTAGTTCCTGCCTGTGCTCTGCACAGTCCAGCATGGCAGAGTCGGAGCCAATTGTGCCTCTGAGCCATGCACAGTGCCCCAATTCCAAGAACACAGCCAGTCCAATTGCCATCAAGCAGGCTGCATGCAGCATGATGCTCACTCCCCATGGTTTCCCAAAATAGCCAGAGTTCACACTGGCAGCATAGCCCAGAAATCCGGCATTTCAAAACCACCACAGCTTTTTTACTGCTACACTGAATCAGGAAAATCTCTCTAGGAGCTTCAGCAAGCAGCCAACAAAGAGCAAGAAGTTGTGTTAAACTCTGTATTTTTTTTTTTTTTAGAATTCCATTTTAAGCCCTCTTAGGTTTTACATGGAGTTAGTTGGCCAGGTTGGGCTGCCAATTGTCATAGGGAGCAGGGTTTGCTTGACCTCCCAGCTAGCTTAACCCTGAAATAACCACACAGAAACTGTATTAATTAAAACACTGTTTGGTCCATTTGCTCTAGCTTCTTATTGGCTAACTCTCACATCTTGATTTAACCTATTTCTATTAACCTGTATATTGCCATGTGGCAGTGACTTACTGGGAAAGATTCAGCATATCTGAATCTGGAATCTCCATGGTGGCTCTCTGACTCCCTCCCAGAATTCAGTTCTGTCTTCTCCACTTACCTAAGTTCTGCCCCATCAGGCCAAGGCAGTTTCTTTATTCATTAACCAATGAAAGCAGCACATGAACAGAAGAACCTCCTACACCATAACAAAATCTCCAAAATAGATTTCTGGTTAAACACCCTCCAACTATGTTACTCTCTGATTCAACAAAATTCGTTTGCTTAGTTTTTTTTTTTTTTTTTTTTTTTTTTTTTTGACAAACAGAAAACTTCCTCTGTGGTCTTATCATATAAACACCCTTCATAAACTTATGATCACAATTTCATGACTTTTTGTTATTTATGCCAAGCTTAAATAACTCTAATCCCTTTAACCTTTCCTTGTTTAGTCTGGTTTTTATTCCTTTGAAATTCTTTCTTATATTCTTCTCTACCCTCCCATATCTCAATATTCTTTTTACATTATAAAAATGTCCATATCCATAATATTCAAAAGATGTTTTGACTAATGTTACATGCAATGAAAATATATTATAACCTAGAAAATGAATCCCCTACTATGTTCCATTATTTGATTGTGGGGTAAGAATAGAACTTTCCAGTTCCACTCAGTTCTAACCTGGTCTATTCTAAATGATGTTAAAGTTAAATTAATACCATTCAAATAACGTTTCTGTGACCTCACTCAAAGTTGCTTGCACTGTGCATAGAAAGTTTCCATTATTAATTCATGCTACTCAGTGTATGAAGGGATAAAAACAAAATAACGTTCAGGTGGATCCAAGGAGGTCAGCCAAAAGAGTTCCTAGGAATATGTGCTGAAGATCATTTTATATGAGAAAAATCAAAGTCCTGAAGAATAGTACATACAGAAATTAATTTAAAAGGTTCTAGTGTGTTATTCATGAATAAAAGATAATCAGCCACAAGCAATTCTAAAATAATTAGGTATGTAAACTAGTAATGCTTTATAAAATAGCTGTGGACATAACTTTGAATTCTCATATTTTCACATTAAATTTCTCTGAAAGTGTCACCTTTAACCTACTGTCCAAAAGAAAAGTCTGAAAAATTATAGCTTCTAATCATCCATTATTTTTCTCATTATGGTATCTGAGAGCTTTAGGAGATGTATCTGTGCTAGAAGCAGCCATGTTGTATAGCTCTGCTGTTTAAAGATTGACAGTAGAGAAAGTATAAGAATACAGAACACTCCAACTCTCCAGACTTCCTCAAGGCCATCAGGATGTTCCAAATGTACTAATAAGAAACAAGTTGCAGACATTAACCAGATATTGACTTGTGTTAAAGGCAGAAACACGTGTATTGAATTGTGGGGTAAATATTGATTGGAGATAAAACCAATATTAACCTCAAGGAGCAATGCATCTTGGTGCTGACAAAACCAAAGTCAGTGCATACTATTTTACATTCTATTATCAAAATTAATTGTGACAAGAAATTTGATTTACTTTTATTTATAAAACTGAGCACTATTTAAACCACTCCAGTTACTAGGTCGTTCTTTCTGTCCTAAAGCTGGAGTATATTTACTACATAACTATTATTCTAAAGGAAGAAGCAAAGAATGTTCTCTTAACTTTGGTATAATCACCTCTGTACTCTCCTGTGAAAGTCTGCAGCTTGGTGTAACTGACAGAGTAGTGGTGACAGAGGAAAGAACTTTGAGAACAAAAGAAACAGTTATCCTTTACTTCCACCAAACACTAAATATTTAGCTTCCACACAAATTTTAATGACTCTGAGGCCAATATATACATACAATAGAGAATGCAATCAACTTGTTGTGAGACCTGTCTGTCCCACTGAGTTTACATCCAAATGTCTACAAGTGTTTATCTAAACACACATCCTGCTATCTTCCTACTCACATGTCTACCCAGAGCAATCTCTCTTCCATAATTAGCACCAAACTAAACTTATTCATTTATCATCTATGTCTTCATGTAAGTGTGACAGTTTCTCAGTCCTCAACTAGTTCTACTTCTTGATTGTTCAATCATGCCCATTCCAGTCTTCAGTTCAAGGTTTCTACCGCTTGGCAACTAAGTTTATGTTCTGGGTTCTCAACTGTATCTATACTTATTCTCTGCCAGCATTCATCCCAATTTAGTTTTCCCCTATGTAGTCCTTCTGGGTTGTGGTTTTCATTAAGTGAAACTACTCCTCTTCTTTAACAATGATGTACACTGTTTCTATGTTAATTCACAGAGATATATGATTGATTATTACCACCTACATGCTATCTACTAAAAAAATCCACAGCTCATTCATTCAGTTGAAAAGGAAAAGAAGAGCAGCTGTGGCGACATATACTTTTAATCACAGTACTTGAGACAGAGGTAGGTAGATCTCTGAGTTGGGGGTCATCCTGAAGCTCACTATGTAGACCAGTCTGGAAAAAAAATTAAAATAAACAGTATATGTTTGATAAAATTAATGTATTTGAATATTAATCTCAAATAAGATTTTATACAGTAGTATACCTTAGTATAAACACACACACACACACACACACACACAGAGAGAGAGAGAGAGAGAGAGAGAGAGAGAGAGAGAGAGAGAGAGAGAGAGACATGTATGGTTACCTAGTACCCTGGACAGAAATTATAAACCTATAGCAAAACATGCTACCCATACTATTTTTTCTATCACTAGTTACAAGTTGTGTGTAGAGTGGAATAACTAAGTTGAAGAAATTAACCAACATTTCTTTACATCATAAACATCAAAAGCTATAGACATGTATATATTTATTTTCTTCTCACTCCTGTCCTTATTAATTCTTCTAAATAATAGAAGTTGCCAATCTAGGTGATGTTTGAATGTCATACATCAAATGTGAGTGATATTCCTCAATGGAGTTTGTAAATTTACTAGTCAAGCACGACCTTCCCTCTCTGTTTATTCAAATATCCTCTTACCAGAGAGACTTTCCCATACTATCCTGTATAAATTAGCATTCTCTTCATGAGCATTATTTATTTCACCATATCCTACTTTATATTATCTATAGAACACATCAAGTGAATTTATTATAGTATAATTACTTTATATCACACTCAAAAGGTTGGGTTTTTATAGATCAAATATTTTATGTCACATTTACTGATATGACTTCAATGTCCAGAAAAACATAAATCATCATAATCTATATTTAGTAGATGAATGCATAAAATACCTGAAGTGTAGTAAGTTCTCAACAAATCACAATCTACTAATTATTATTTGTGAGTCATTAAAATATTTTGAAAAACATGGAACACCATGCAAAAGATGCTTAACTAATTGATTAGAAGTAAATCTGCATGTGAAAATCTATGGTAGCCACCTAAAGTCCTGTACAGACCAAGTACATATGTTTCTGAAGATGATGTGATGTAAGAATTGGTCAGTTCCTGGAAGTTGGAGAGCACTAGAGGTGTTAAAACCGTTCTTTGTTCTTGGTTACAATGTGTGTGGAACTATTTTATCAGATTGAGGCAACCCATATAATGCTTTCAGGAGAAAGAGAAAGGGGGAGACAGAGAGAGGGGGGCTCAGTGTAACATCACTTCCTATATTCTACTAGTTGCTACCTCTGTCTGAGTACCTCAGTCCAAAGCTTTTCCCATTAGCCACCAATGAATCTGTACCAGCCTCTGACACTGACTCAGCACATTAACTGGTACAAAGTGGCATTTTATTAGATTGTTCCTTAAGGAGTATGGCACAAAATATATTAATTTTAAGCAAACTTAATTGAACTGCAAAAGCAGGCAATATGCTGTAACAAAAATGTTTAGTAAATATGAAAAAAGTTTACATCATAAGAAAGTCTAGCCTCTGAAAGACATTCATATGACTTCATACTGGAAGAATTTTCCAAGGAAAATAACTATGGGTTATTGTAAATGGCTCAGTCAGCTTAGTGGTGTATAACAGTTATGTCCCCAAAGACTTAATATTATTGGGGACATTAATAAGGGAAAGGGCATGTCATTACTAGAAGCAATAGATCTATTTTACACTTGGGACCGAAGATTCAACTTTGAGTAGTGTATTATACACCGGAGTTGAGATGGGGGTCACAGTAAAAGTGATCTTGTTGGCATTTAGCAGAGACAAAAATGAGAGCACTATGTACTCTTTGAAACTCTCTAAGTCTACAGAAAGGTATACTCAAGATGCTATGTAATTGTCCTTCCAGTAGACTTAAAATATTTGAAGCAGGGGTTACAATTAAAGGCCTAAGTCTCCAAAATTCAACCTAGAGTAGAAGGTCATGGTAATAAACTTTTGAGCCAGTATAAAGTAAACATGAAAGTAAAAAAAAGTAAATAAATTGGGAGATACAACGAGTAGAAGTAGGTGTGTTCCTTGTAATAAAATAAATAAGCCCTTATGATAGAACAAACACTTTCAAATTATATCACTTAAAATTAGATTTAAAATAGTCATTTTCTGTACTTAAAGAAATATATTTCTTTAAAAGAAAGTCATATTGTAATGTAAAAAAAGAGACAGAACAAGTCTCTTTTTCTTAACCACACAGTAAAAGCAGTATTATTAACTTACAGTCAGATACTAATACTGACTTAGCTCAAAAAAACGCTTTATCTTTGAAGGGATGTAAGTGGGGCTGGAGAGATGGCTCAGCCATAAAGAACACTGGCTGTTCTCTCAAAGGTCATTGAGTTCAATTCCCAGCAACCACATGGTGGCTCACAACCATCTGTAATGAAATTTGATGCTTTCTTCCTGCCAGCAGGCATATATGCAGGCAGAACACTGCATATAAATAAATAAATAAATAAATAAATAAATAAATAAATAAATAAATAAATGGACATAAGTAATACTGAGAGGATTCTTAATGAAATGAGATTAAAGTAAGAATTTCCTAGTAATACAATTTAGAATTAATGAATAAACCCTTGAAAAAGGAAAAAAGGTTCTTTTTCTTATATATATATATATATATATATATATATATATATATATATGGGTGTGGGATATACATACTATTTCATACATTCTATTTACAAAGCTAAATAACAATTTGTTTAAAAGTTTATAGCTTTCTAGGAGAAAATAAATGTAAGATAGAAGGCCAAATCTAGGGTTGAAATGTAGAATATTTTATATCCATCCAAACTTTGACTGAAAACTTTTATAAAATATTCAGTATTTATTTTTGAAATATGTAGTTTTAATCAATACAATAAAGTACATGATTGAATTTAACCATTTGGAGAGTTTGTTTTTTCTGTTGGAATTATGTAAATTTGATAATCAATTTTTAAAAATTCTTGATAAAAAATTTGTTTTGTATTGATTTCCAATAAATTCATTGTAAGATACCCTTGTATAAATTGTAGAACTTCAATTTCTTCTTGGAACTAGCATACATACATAGATTCTATTATCATTAGTTTGTATTTGCTATGTTTAATTTACTCTCTTACTCATATAAGCTTATATAATACCTCAAAAACCTTTTATAGACAAATGTGAGTTATTCATTAGTATGACATAACTAGTAGTCCCCTCAGTTTTTTTAAGCCTTCATATCTTACTTTCTCTATTGATGCAAGCTTTTGGAGTTTAGACTTAATCATGGTTGGGTTTTTGTACTGTTGATAGTGTATTCTAATAACAGGCAGACTCAATGCAGATTTGTTAAACAACTCACTGGGCTTTATATGATGGATCCTGACTTGAATATATGGATCACTGTTATTTCCATGTTGAACATTTGTAAACCCTAGAAGATAGATAAAACAACCTATGAAATAGGCAATGTCACTAAATGTTGAAATGTCTGACTGAAAAAATAAGTCTCTGTTTCCAGTTGTTGGCAAGTGCTTAGCTATTTTACAGGTAACATCAGCACCTTTGCCACACACCAAACTAGAAAGAATATCACACTTGTACTCAGAAATGTTGAAAAGTTATTTGTAATGTTACCAGTTTTCATTTTACTTAACTTATCTGATACTTTATGAGTTAAAACTCATCATCTGGATTTATCATGGGATGTGGGATTCCCCTCTATATGCTGGAAATACATTTATTACCTTTGGTTAATAAAAAAAAACTGTTTTGACCTATGCCAGGGAAGAATATATCCAGGTAGTAAATCCAAGCAGAGATAGAGGAGGAAAGAAGGCAGAGTCAGACAAGCGCCATATAATTGCCAAAGGAGAAAGATGCCAGAAACTTACTAGTAAGCCACAGCCTCTTGGTGATAAAAAAAATATTCCACATAGAGATGGAAAATACACAGAGAGTCTAGATTATGTATATTATTGTGTTTGCTTTGAACTTCTTGACTGCAGGGAGACATTTGATTCTAGGGTCTGCTAAGCTACATATATATATATACATATATATATATGTATATATATATATATACATATATATATATGTATATATATATATATATATTCAAAATTTGAGTCTAAGGATATGTTACTTTAGAAAAGAAGTTCTGCTTTTGTTTCTACAGAAGAGGAGAAACTGGATTCTTTCCAGGCTAATGTGGTTTGATGTAACAAGAACTCCGAAAGGTCTCCATGAACCCTAAAACTACTTCTCCCAACAAACAGCAGGAAGCAGTTTACAGAAAGCAATGCACAAATTCCCAAAATGATTCTTGGTATAAGAGGTCCTTCTTCTGTGTGTTGCTCTTCTTGGTTAATGAATAATGAGACTGCCTTGGCCTGTTGGGTAGAACTTAGGTAGGTGGGGAAGACAGAACTGAATGCTGGGAGAAAGGAGGCAGAGTGAGATGAATATCATGGAGCTGCCAGAGACAGATGCTGGGAATTTTACCTGGTAAGCCACAGCTATGTGGCAATACACAGATTACTAGAAATGGGTTAAACTAAAATGTAAGAGTTAGCCAATAAGAAGTTAGAGCTAATGAGCCAAACAGTGTTTTAATGAATATGCTTTCTGTATTGTTGTGATCCAGCTGCCTTCACTCCCCGTGACTGACAGAAGACCTTCCTTGTGGTCTGTAATTGACAAGGATTTTTGTGTTCTTTCTGGCTGGTGGGTGTCCACAGAAGGAGTAGAGGTATAAAAAGGTTGCTGGGCAAAATAAAGGCTGCCGTTCTTCCACCTGAAAAGAAGCCTCCGTGTCTCAATCCCGGCACCCCCCCCCACCAGTCTTGGCATCCAGGCTGCGCTGGCTGCAGCACTGTGTGATTGTTTTAGTTCTGGGAAGCTGGGACAAACAAGTGGCCCTACTGCAACAGATTTTTCATAAATTTTTGTTTTATTTCTGAGTTCTACATCCAGAACATATTCAAGATGCTGCCTGAGATGATCAAGCATCACATGATACTCCAGTCAGGGCTTGATCATAACTCTAAATTTTTATTAGGTCCCCATAAGATTATCAGCGCCCCCAACCAGTAGGAAATAGCCTGGAAAACTATGTCCACATTCCCAAAAAATGGACCATGGATGTTCTTTTAAAAAAAAAAAAAAGAGAGGGAAGTGGTGTGGAACAATGGTCTGTATTCTGTCAATTATATTTTAACTAAATGCTGATTGGCTAGTAGCCAGGCAGGAAGTATAGGTGTGACAACCAGATAGGAAGTAGAGGTGGTTCAATGAGAACAGGATAATTCTAGGAAGAGGAAAATTGGTCTGCAATCATTACCCAGCCACAGAAGAAGCAAGATGTGGCTGCCGCACCAAAAAAGGTACCAAGCCACGTGGCTAACATAGACAAGAAGAATGGGCTAATATAAGTTGTAAGAGTTAATAAGAAGTCTGAGATGCTAGGCCAATCAGTTTACAACTAATGTAGACCTCTGTGTGATTTCTTTGGGACCTAACTATTGTGGGAACTGGGCAGAACAGAAACCCTGACAACAGATATATAATATAGACATGAATATTTTACATTGGTATGGAACTTGGTTTGTTGATACAAATTTAAGGTCAATTTTGTTATATGTATATTTATACTCTTGTATAAGGTATTATTATACAGATCATTTAAAAATGCAATGTATAATTAAAATTACAGATAATTAGAGTCATTTCTAATACACAAACTTGTAGTCAGGTTTGTAAGGTTTTTCTCGACATATAGAGACATATTTCAGCTACATAATCTTCAACACTTCAAAGACCTACAGAATATGGCATTTAAAATGTTTTAAGAACTTAAACTTTTCTCATCAAAGAGACACATCTGCTTCCCTGAGAACCAACTAAGAGAAGTTTATGGGCAATGAATTTGCATTCAATGCGACAAGTCTAGCCATTTGGGGAAGAAACAGTTCTTGCCTAGACTGCTTGATGATATGCTATATAAACTGGACATGAGGACCCACAGAAAAATGACAACTGAACTTGCCAAAAGAATGTAAGACAGTCCTTCATGGCTCCTGCTTCATGAAAGTGTCTGCCAGATATTCTGCAGGACACAGAAGAAAGTTATTGACAAACTGCCAATATAGGCCAAATAGTCTTTCAAATTTCCTGATTCATGGAAATGTCTGCTGGATACTATGGGCCTATAAGCTGAAGATGGATGCCCCAATATTACAGAAGAATTTTGGGTGACTGTCCAGGCAGCAAGATGTTTGTGTCAATTCTAGAGTTTTGGAAGTTGCTTACAATGCACTTTTTGCTTAGTTAGGTAGTATTATATATTTTGGGGGTCTTCTATGAACTTGGAGATAGTTACAATTATAGTTTTACCTAGTTACGATATAAGATAAAATAGATATAAAACTTAAGACTTGTAAAAAATATTATAATGGCAATTCTTACCTGAGAACTGTTTTGTTATATATAATTTTAGTATGTTAAAGTTAAAACCTTTCTTTTTATTCAGACAAAAAGGGAGGGGATGATTTGGAATTCCCCTCTGTATGCTGTGAATATATTTTATACCATTGGTTAATAAAGAAGCTACTTTGGCCTATGGCAGGACAGAATAGAGCAAATCAGGAAATCCAAGCAGAGATAGAGAAGGAAAGAAGGTGAGACAGGTAGATGCCATGTAGCTGCCAAAGGAAAAAGAAGCCAGAAACTTACAAGTAAGCCACAGCCTCATGGTACTACATATATTAATAGAAATGGGTTAATTTAAGATGTAAGAGCTAGGTAGAAATATGCCTGAGCCATCAATTAAACAGTGTTGAAATTAATATAGTTTCTTTGTGATTATTTGTGTCTGGGTGGCTGAGAATGAAAAACAGTCTCCACTTACAATCATGTTCCATTCAAGAATGTTAGATTATTTACATTCTTACTAGTATCTCCATCCTTAAAATACTTTTACCCTATATCAACATTATAATAGAGTATTGTTTTGGGAACAAAATAAGTGAATAACAAGTTGGAAGTATCAACATTTTTTAAGTTTCAGATACAGAATAATGAAGTTTTCAAGTGTATGTACTAATTATTAAGGAGACTCAGGAAGATAATATTCTTAAGCTAATGATTCTTCAGGGTACTAGATTGTGGCTCATCTCCATATACTCTCTAAACCCACACAGTCTGTGCAGTTATTTTATCATAAATCATGTGACTAAGTTTAAGTGGAGCACTATGCTATTGAGAGAAACTAAACTTTTGAGATACATTTTATATTGAATATAAAGGGAGCACTTTCAGACTGCTAATTGGAATGTAAAGTAATCCATGGACTTCTCTCAAAAAGCAATTAAAAACAGAATTAACATATGAACCAATGATATCACTCATGGGAATATACTTAAAGGACTCTTATGTCAACAAACCACAGTGATACTTTCACAAGTAGTTTATTTTAGCACTTCCTTAAATAGTCAAATAATGGAATCAACCTTGTTGTCTATTACTAGACTAATAGATTAGGAAAATGGAATAAGCCATGTAGTGATGGCACATGCCTTTAATCTCAGCAGAGGCAGTAGGAACACTGTGAGTTCGAGGCCAGCCTCGAACAAAAACTATTTCCAGGCCAGGCTAAAAAGTTACAGTGAAAAAAAAAGAAAGAAAAAGAAAAGTAAGTGGAGTATGTGTAAGTATATAAATGTATGCAAAGCCGGGCGGTGGAGGCGCACGCCTTTAATCCCAGCACTCAGGAGGCAGAGGCAGGCGGATCTCTGTGAGTTCGAGGCCAGCCTGGTCTACAAGAGCTAGTTCCAGGACAGGCTCTAAAAAAGCTGCAGAGAAACCCTGTCTCGAAAAACCAAAAAAAAAATGTATGCATATATATATATATATATATATATATATATATATATATATATATATCTGCAATAAGAATGAAATTATGTTATTTGCAAGAAAATTGGTGCAACTGGAGGTCATCATGTTAAGCAAGATAAGCCAACAAAAGGGCCTGACGAGGAGCAGAAGGAGGGAGAACATGAGAAAGTAAGTCAGGACCGTGAGGGAACCTTCGTCTGGCGATGGATGGAGATAGAGACAGAGCCACACATTGGTGCACCGCACTGAGCTCCCAAGGTCCAAATGAGGAGCAGAAGGAGGGAAAACATGAGCAAGGAAGTCTGGACTGTAAGAAGTGCTCCCATCCACTGAGATGGTGGGGCTGATCTATTCAGAGCTTACCAAGCCCAGCTGTTCTGGGACTGAAAAAGGATGGGATAAAACCGGACTCCCTGAACATGGCAGACAATGAGGGCTGTTGAGAAGCCAAGGACAATGGCACTGGATTTGGATCTTACTACACATACTGGCTTTGGGGGGGGGGGGGCTGGCCTGTTTGGATGCTCACCTTCCTGGACCTGGATGGAGTAGGGAGGAACTTGGACTTCCCACAGGGCAGGGAACCCTACTGCTCTCTGGACAGAAGAGGGAGGGGGAGTGGAGGGGGAGGCGGGTAAATGGGAGGTGGGGAGGAGGTGGAAATTTTTAATATAATAAAAATAATTTTAAAAAAAAGAAAAATAATGAGAAAACAAATGTCACATTTTTCTCTCATTTGTGAAGTCCATATTTTTAAAATATTTATTTTATGCCCTGATGGCAGTTTCCTTTCCATCCTCTCCTCCCAGTCCCTCCCCTTCCTCCCCTCTGACCAGGACCCATCCACTACTCCTCCAGTTCTTTTGAGAAAAGGACAGGCCTTCCATGGTTATCGACAAAACATGGCTTGTTAAGTTATAGTAATACTAAGCACCTCCTCATGTATTAAGACTGGGCAAGGCAATCCAGTATGAGGAATAGTGTATCAAAAGCCAGCAAAGGAGTCAGAACCAGTCCCTGCTCCAGAAATCCAAGTTACACAACTGTCATATATATGCAGAGGGACTAATTCAATCCTATGCAAACTCCCTGGTGGTCAGTCAGTCTCTGTGAATGCCTGTGAGCCCGGTTAGTTGTTTCTGTGGGTTTTCTTGTGATGCCCTTGACCCCCAGTTTCTACAATCCTTCCTTTCTCTCTACAGTAGGATTCCTCAAGTTAGGCCTAATGTTTGTCTGTGGGTCTTTGAGTCTGTTTCCACCAGTTTCTGGATGAAACCTCTTTGAGACAATTGGACTAGGCAACAATCTACAAGTATAGCAGAATATTGTTAGGCATCATTTCATTGACATTTTTTCTCCAGTTCAATTTGGTTTTATCCTAGGTCTCTGGGCCATCCAGCCTCTGGGTCCTGGCACACCAGGCAGTTAGGTGTAGGCTCAATCTCAAGGAATGTGTCTCAGACTGGACCAGTCATTGGTTGGCCACTCCTACAATCTCTGTGCCACCTTTACCCCAGAACTTTCCATAAGCAAGACAGACTGACTGTAGGTCAAAGGTTACATGGCTGGGTTGATGTCCCAATCCCTCAACTGGTAGTCTTGCCTGGTTATAGGAGATGGCCATTTTAGGATACATATCCCGGGAATTCTAGATTTTTTTTATGTATAGAAATAACATTTTTGTGTGTGTATGTATGTGTGTGTATGTGTGTGTGTGTGTGTGTGTGTGTGTGTGTGTGTGTGTGTGTGTGTGTGTAAAATGAAAGTGAATCAAGCCTGGGAATTGAAGGGAAACAGCTGAGGAGGGAGAAAGGGTATGAGAATGCAAAAATTACACGATGTACCATTGCTATCTACAATAAATATGTTCCTATTTCAAGAAGTGCAAAAGACAGATTTTTGTACAAAAACACATTTATACAACTTAGTAGTTTGCATCAGAAACCAAAGAACTTGGACCAACATGTTAGGCTGTTACTGAATCAAATTTTAGCAGGTACATGTTCTTTCTTGGATCATGAGAAAAATTCATTGCAATGAACCTCCTTTGTGAAACCAAAAAAAAAAAAAGAAGGAAAAGGAAAAGAAAAGAAAAGAAAGGAAAAGAAAAGAAAAGAAACAAAGAAATGAACAGCTGAAGTCAGTTAAAAGACACCATGACATATTCTGAGAAGTAACTGTGTATTGAAAAGATACAGTTTAGGCAGATGTCCTACTAGGAACCTAGAAAACCCAGAATCACAAGCAGGTATTGAAGAAATGGGTATGTCCTTCAAGTCAGAAAAGACTGTAAGTCTGTGCTCTGGATTACCTGGCATGTAAATCAAAGACATTTTCAGGAATTCTTGTTACTTTGAGCTATACATCTTCTGATAACAAATGCAGTACAGAGAGTATAAAGAAAATCTCCAGGTGAATTAATTGCTCCCAGATGTGACTATCTTTTCATGCCAGAGGCCAGGGAGGAACTAAGGAGCAGTGGGAAAAGATCAAAATAACACATTGCTGCATGAGAGATTCAATATCATTTACTGACAGAAGTGCTAAGACTTGGCAGCAGTCAGGCTTCATATTTGGCCTTTCGAAATGTACTGAGATGGAAGCCAACATGTTAGGGTGCAGCTTATAGAACCATCTGACTCTGAAGCTGCTCTGAAATAACCTTTTCCTTCAGTGCCCAGGCCGAGAGATGGCACTGATAATGTTTGCAGCTGGGCAGGGGAACTATTTCACTGCTGGAATACATCTTTCAAGTTTTCAAATTTACTACGCATCTGGTAGGCAAATGAAGTGTCAAGTTTTGAAAATAATATCCTTGTATAAATGTATTCACTTCTAACTGCATTGTGATTGCAGGTACTTGGTAGAAGCCCCTGACATTGTCTCAAGGCAGTGTGTGTCAATCCAATTTAATGCTCCCAAAGATCTTTTTCTGACTCTAAGGACCCAATGATTCATTGAAGCAGATGTCCTGTAGGGATTTTTCTTAGTTAGGAAACAGAAGATCATTCCCCGGGAGTCCTTTCATTACACCTACTTAACACTTCTTAATATACAACCGATTTCTGCTGCTTCTCATGATACTATGGAGAGATGATTTAAAAAATTGTATCTCAGATTTGAGATTACAATCCACAAAACCCAGGAATATATTATAAAATGTAGCACAGCATTAGGAACTCAATGGACATTCAGTAAATATTAAGATAGTGATAGCAATAATATTTTAGGTTTGAGATTAAATAAATTTGCTTTTCTTAAACACTTAGCATTTGTTAAAGAATTTACGATTTGCAAAATACATATGTAAATATGGTTAAAACTCACTCAGAAACTTTTTACAACTGTCTTTTTTTCTTCCTTGTGGTGGTATACATAGAGCCATGACTTTATGAATGTCACAAAAAAGTGTTACCACATCTTCACCCCAGTAAAAATCCTTTGAAACTGTGTAGTTGGTGAAATCCCCTCTATGTCTGATAGTCATTTGTTCAATTCCAAAAGAAACTGTAGAATAATTATTTCCATGCTATAGCTGTTATCTGGATAGGACAAACATTTTTATGATACTAATGAAGTAAACTATCAAATTTTCTTCTTTTCGGTATCCCGTATGTTTTCCAATATTGTCTCAAAATGGTTAAAAAGCATTTGATAATACCTGACAGTCCTAATACTCTCCACCATCCTTCTTTTATCAGTACCTAAGAGATACCTGGAAAATGGGTTCCTATTTTTAAAAATGAAATGACTAAGTCTAAAACTACCTGGTGGTGTATTAAGGGGATATTTGAGAGAGGGGTCAAAATTGAAACATAGAGGTAGAGATATTGTCATCAGTTTTTACCACTGTTAGAGAATATTTGGAGGATTATAATGTTTCTATAGGTGAATATATATTTCATATTTCACTCAGATCTTTAGAAACTATGTTTGTATAAAATAGCATGGCAATCACAACAAGGAATATACATAGCTTTCCCATGTAACATTTAGAAATACATAATGAAGTTGATGCTGTCATAATTATTGGGAGACCTTATTGACACTTAGTGAACAAGTATCAGATATTCTACACATGCTGAAATATAAAAAATAATTCAAGCTAAGCTTTCTATCCCTGTTTTGACATGCCATATGGCTAAAGTTTTTCCTTTGAAGATTTAAATGAAAATTGACCCTATAATCTCATATGTTTGAATGTTTGATTCCCAGTTGGTGAAACTATTTTGTAAGGATTAGGAGGTGTGACCTTGTTGGAGGAGGTGTGCCACTGGGGGCAAGCTTTATGGTTTCAAAAGACTCCACCATTCCTAGTTAGATCTCTCTACCCAGTGCTCATGGATCAACAAGTAAGCTTTCATCTACTGCTCCAACACCATGCCTGCCTGCCTTTGCCAATTTTCCCTACCATAATATTCATGGACTCAAATAAATTCTTTTTTCTATAAGTTTACTTTTTACTTGGCCATGGTGTCTCCTCACAGGAATAGAATCATAACAAAGATATTTCTCTTTTCCATCAATGGAAAATTTCACTATCTGGGAGCTTTTCTAGGCCAAGACTTTGAATTCATATTTATTCGTCTCTTTTTCTTATACTGTACATCAAGGCCACAAGGAAATCCAGTTTGTGCATTAAAGTTCATCCTATATTGGTGAGATGATTCTGTAGTTAAAGGCAGTTAAAGGTACTTGTTACCAAGCTGATGATCTGAGTTTGATCCTAGGACTCCCACTTGGTGAAAGAAGCAAACTGACTACCAAAAGTTGTCTTTTGTCCTCCACAGCTGAGTCATGGTACATGTACACCCAGACATATACAAACATACATAATGTGGTTAAATGTAAACAATGTATCCAGAATTCCATTAGTTCTACCATCTCCCGTGTGAAACTCCTGTTCTAACTACCATATTTTCTTACCTAGATCATTGCCCTAACCTCAGAGCTGGATTCCCTGATTCAACCTTTGTTATCCTCCCTTAAATGTCTGCTCCAATTACTCTAAGATCAGTATCTATTTAAAGCATAATATATCATAGATACTATGAAACTCATAATCATGCAATGTCTTCTAACTCATTTCTGGACCAAAGTACTTCAAAGTACTCCAAGGACCTACATAATGTGCCCTTTACCATTACTTCTTTGACTTCCTGTTCTGTACCTTTCCAATGCATATAGTTTGCTAGAATGACCTTCTTGCAGCATCTTCAAAATGTCAGTAGCGTCTCCTTGTTAGAATCTTTCTGTCTGGAGTGGTTTTCACCAGTGCATGTTTAACTCCATCCTTGTAGATTTTATGCAGACATCCCCTTCTCAGTGAAGACTTTTATAACAACAATCACTTTCAAATTGCAACCATGTACCTCTCTGTGACAATCCCAATATTGCCCTACTGTGCTTTTTTCCTGAGACATTATTTTATCAACATGTTTTTGTTTTTATTTTTTTATTTTTTTATTTTATTGACCTATACATATTTTCTCTGCCCTCCTCTCTTTCTCTCCTCTCCCCTTCAACCCTCTCCCATGGTCCCAATGCTCCCAATTTACTTAGGAAATCTTGTCTTTTTCTACTTTCCATGTAGATTAGACCCATATATGTCTCAGGGCCCTCATTGTTGTCTAGGTTCTCTGGGATTGTGATTTGTAGGCTGATTTTTTTCTGCTTTATGTTTAAAAACTACTTATGAGTGATTATATATGAGAATTTTCTTTCTAGGTCTGGGTTACCTCACTCAATATGATGTTTTCTAGCTCTATCCATTTGTCTAAAAATTTCAAGATGTCATTATTTTTCTCTGCTGTGTAGTACTCCATTGTGTAAATGTATTACATTTTCCTTATCCATTTTTGGTTGAAGGGCATTTAAGTTGTTTTCAGGTTCTGGCTATGACAAACAATACTGCTATGAACATAGTTGAGCACATGTCCTTGTGGTATGACTGAGCATCCATAGGATATATACCCAAAAGTGATATTGCTAGGTCTTGAAGTAGGTTGTTTCCTAATTTTCTGAGAAATCACCATACTGATATCCAAAGTAGCTGTACCAGCTTACACTCCCACTAGCAATGCAGGAGTATTCCCTTTTCCCCACAACCTCGCCAGCATTAGTTATCATCGGTGTTTTGATCTTGGCCATTCTTACAGGTGTAAGATAGAATCTTCCTGTCTTCTTGTCCTCCATTTCCAGCTAGTTTGTTGGCTTCATGAGGGCAAAAATGTTTGCATGTTTGTTCATTGTGGTGTCCTCAAGTGTTTGTAACAGTAGCTGACACTCCATGAGTGTTTTGTATAGATCTGTTGAATGAATTCCAAATGTCTCAACATGTATTTGTGTCTTTGAAAAACTTTTACACTGATATAATGAACAATATCATTTTCACCCCATTTCCCTCTCTCATTCTTCTCCTGCTTCCTCTAAAATCTTTATTCACAACAAATTCCCCTCATACTTCCATGTTTTCTTTTTGCACATGAAATTGTTAATAAAAACAATTTAAACATATAAATAAAATGCTTTTAAACAAAATGGGTTTATATTTGTTCTAATTTAAGAAAATACTTTTGTATATTTCTAAAAATTGAATAAGCATATTTTTTACCATTTGGACAAAGTCAAGTCAAAATCAGCAATAATACACAGAATATTTAGATATGTGGTATTGTGTACCTATAAAAGCACCCTCAGTAGCTACAAAGGTAATTAATAATTTTGTCTATAATTTTAATAATCAGACTAATTTTTTATGTGTTCTGGGTTGTTTTTTCCTGATCATGTATATACCGAAATACATATCATTTTATTGTAAATTATGTTCCTTTCATTTACCGTTTATATTACTGTTAGAGCACGGTGCTGCTTGTTCTTTAATAATGTGCATCAGTAGGTTATAGTATCTACAAATTTCATTGCAGATTTTAAAGTAGATTTTAGAAAGTACATACTGCAGCAACAATGGAATCACTGATATTTTCAGACTGCACATTTCATGTTGAGTCTGTGACTTTTCCAAAGATAGCTATCTAAGCACTCTGAGAATATTGGGCTGATAGTACAGTTAAAATCCACCAGTATTTGATAAAAAAGCCTACCTCACAAGAAGCACTTACTAATTTCACCAACTTTCTGGACAAAACTGTGAAACATGATCTGTATAACTACTACCGTAAGTAACCTTATTTCTCGGCCATCCTTATCTGTAGCCACAAACTGAACAGTTTTTGCAGAAAGGCTTTTCTGATCTTTGCTGCTCAGCATAAACCTCTTGTGTCACTTATGTCTAAAGTCAACAAAATAGAAACCCAGATATTTATTTACCTGCTTTTGCCTAATGCAAAACATGTCCCTAGCCCTAGGCTCTAGATTTGTTTCCTATCTAGTCCTTCCTAGTCATCACTGTTTTGCCCTAAGATGTTCCTTTGGAACTGCTTACCTCTGGACCATATCAACATCATCCTTCCCCTTCCAAAAGGAAGCCCTTGAGCTATTGTGCATGTCTCCCTACTTGTCAAATTATTTCTGTTCCCAGATAGTTGTATTATACTGATTTTTAGGATTGACTATTCACTAAATTATGACAGTTTGAAAGCAAAATAATTTTTTTCTTTTGCTTTTAGAATTTTTCTGCCCTTGCAACATTGAGCTTTATATGAAGTGGGTGCTTTAATCTGTATAGTTACTACCTCTGTCTTTTAGGTTTACACCAAGTGAATATAAGATTTAGAGACAAACCAGTTACTTCTGTTACTTTTGTGTAGTGTAGGTGACACTGGTAATGGCTATATGGATTTTTACTATTTTGATTAAGAAGTCTGATGCATGGTACTTTTGTACCATGAAAACAAGTTTTTTTTTTTTAATGTCTTGGTTTTTTGAGATAGGGTTTCTCTGTAGCTTTGGAGCCTGCCCTGGAACTAGCTCTTGTAGACCAGGCTGGCCTCAGACTCACAGAGATTCACCTGCCTCTGCGTCCTGGGTGCTGGGATTAAAGGCATGTGCCACCATTGTTCATTTTTTTTAAAGAACCCATCACCAATCTGAGTTTCAAAGGACTTAATGAAATTTAGATTCTCTCACATAAATGGACATGGATAAATTTTGTATGAATAATAAGCAACACATTCTTGTTATAGTTTTTTGTTTTGTTTGTTTGTTTGTTAAAACAAGATATCACTTGGCTGGCCTGGAATTCAAGATGTAGACCAAGATGATCTCAAAATTACAGAGATAGGCCTGTTTCACCAGCACTCAGATTAAAGGTGTGTGACACCATACCTTGCCAAGTTCATTTATAATGTGACATCCTTAATGAAATATAGGTTCTAAGATATCACCAGTTGGCCAAAACAATGACCTGAGCACTGACATTCTTTTTCAATCCTACAAATAATGTTAAGTCAGCTTTTGTTATTGTTGTGTTGTATTTTGTTTTGCTTTGAGGTAGGATTCCTCTGTGTAGCTTTGGTGCCTATCCTGGAACTAGCTCTTGTAGCCCACGCTGGCCTCAAAGTCACAGCCTCTCTCTGCCTCCCGAGTGCTGGAATTAAAGCCATGTATCACCACTGCCTGGCTTGCTAAGTCATTTGACTAGCCTCTGCTGTTCATGATTTTGCTTCTAGTTTCTAGAATCTAAAGTTTAGCCCAGACCTCCCTACTACATGCTGCTCAATCACTGCCTATCTTTCCCTTTTGATCAATCAATCTCTAGCTATCCTCTAAGCCAGTGGTTCTCAGCCAGTGGGTCACGATCCCTTTATGGGGATTGAACAACCCTTTAACAGGTGTCATATGACAGATATCCTGCATTGCATACATTTAAAGTATGATACATAGCAGTAGCAAAATTACCATTATTAAGTAGCAATAGAAAAATTGTGTCCTTAGAGGGGGTCACCACAGCATGAGGAGTCACACCATTAGAAAGGCTGAGAACCACTACAAGCCACCACTAAGAGTCTTCCACATCTCCAAGGAAGGAGCAACTGCCACTGCAAAAAGGAAAAAAACAAGGTGGGTATAGGGATGAGAGAGAAGAGGGAAAAGGGATGGAACACTACCAAGAACAAGTGGATGAATTAACCTGTGCCTCCGAACTCTCTCATACCCTCCTCTATTGCCATCGTCTCCCAACCTTGAAGCCTAATTATAGCTGTGAGCTGAGAGGCCAGGTTTCACCCAAGTGAAAGCATGTGCCTCTGCCTTCACCTTGGAGATGATTCGACATCATAAGTATCATTACCTCTACTCAAACTGCAAGTGACCTAGAAGTTTCTGAACTGGGCTGTTATAACTTGTCAAGTTATAACCCTGGAACTCTCCCAGAACACCGGAAAACTTAGAGAAAATAGCCAACCAGACAGGGGTATAACTTCTGTACAAATCTAGACCTTTCTGACATTTAAGAATCCAAACATCTAGTCACAATATCCACAAGAAGGACCGCCACTGATCTAATATTTGACAGGGACGTTAATAACAATTTTGTAAGCTTTGAATACAGTAACCTGCCAGCTTAGTTCTTCCTCCCCATCATTGCTGACATTGTCTTTAGAGAGCTCCTAGTGAACCAGTGGTCAGAACTCATTCTTCAGTTTGGTACCCAATGTCAAAAGTCCTGACAGCTCAAAGAACATCAAAGAGTCAAATTTAGAAGCAATTTGTTACATCTGACAATGTATTTATACAGGGAAGTCCAACAGGATTCTGACTGCCATACTCCTGGAGAAGAGGAAAGAAGATGCTGGCAGTGATGTGAAGTTAGTGGTTACTGAAGCACTCTGGAACTACTGGAGTTCACTGCAGCAAATTCTAACAAAGAGTCTGAGAGGCAATTTATTGTGTGAGAAGTGTGTGGTGCAACCTATTATCAAGATAATAAGGTATGAGGGGCTACATTACAGAATCTGATGAAGAAAATGTCCCTGTATTATCAGTCCACGGAGACACATATGACTCCTGCTCTTTTTGTGGTCACAATTGAAGTAATGAACAGTGACTTTGATGAAGTGACCCTATAATGTATAAAATTCTGGTCCAATGTCTTTGATGAAAAATAGATTTGGCTATTAAAGTTCCTAAGAGGCAGCAGGACAAAGAGAGCCCCCACAGCACACAGCAAGTTCTGTGCCAAGGGAGTCCTGTAGTCAAGGTTTCAATTCACACACAGACACTGGCAAAGAATGATGAAAATGACAATGCTCCCGGATACCTGATGTGAAGATGATACTATCCTACATATTCTTCTCCTGTCAAAGAACATGTTGAAAGCCTTCATTAGTCATACCAGGATACCACTTTGGTGGCTTTTGTCTGCATCTTGGAAAAACAGAAACCTTGTAGTTTTATAAGCAACACTTACCTTAATAGAATTAATAATAACAATAGTGATAATGATAATAATAACCTGTTAGAGCAGCAGAGAGGCTTGGGACAGATTTTTCAAGCTGCTCCATAAAGCAGCCATCAATAATGTGTACTTGGCTCTCCTGCTACAGTCTCTCATAGCAAGCCTGAGCATTGAACCTAAAATGGCTTCAAATGCTTGTTGGGCTTTTACAGTCTAGATGGAACTGCTTATAAAACTTGATAAGTGAAGATCAGGGAGAAATGGGTACTTAGTGAGTCTCATATTGCTGAAGTACATGGAGACCACAGACAGGTCTACTGGCCACAAAAAAACAAAATGAGAAGTGTTCTCTATGGACCTTTGATGGAAACTGAAAAGCAGGGCTAGGCACTATTATCTTCTAGTTTAAAAGTTGACTGGCAGCTCTGGTCTGCCTGTAAGAAAAGTGTATCTGATGGAGTCACAAATAAAAGCACTTTTGATAAGATCCACTTCAATAACTTTCAGTCTTTACCCTTCATAACTCTTCAAAATGTTCTCTCAAAAGTATGGTTTCAAGATGAGCTCATCTCCCTGTTAAGGTTTTTTTGTTTTTTTTTTTTTTCTAAATCACAGCTGGGTCCAGAAGAATGCAAGAAGATGGCCTGTTGAGTTACTACAGTGGAGGAGAAATATGGGTATGTGAGTTATTAAAACACACAGAGCCTTCCAGACTCCTCACAAGCAAGAACATGCTATTGAAAATGTATCCTGAGTACCTAGTTTTATTGAAGACCATAAGTTTTGTCAATATGCTTGTCATATTATAAAATCCAGCATTTTACCTCCATCTAATAGGCAGCATGGGTAATATGAATGTCCATATGTTTAGGGACTCACAGATTCTGTGCTATTAGAAGAGAGGTGATTGGTATTAAAGGAAGTGTTCGGTAAGCTCCAGCAAGCCTCTCCATCTATGATAAACAAGTCAGACTTCAACAGGATGAGCTGTCTACATGCTCTTGAGAGGTTTATGCTGTAGAATCAAAGGGAAAATAGAGGAGCATGTGCCAAGATGCACTGTTGTTGCAAACAAGAGGAAAATTTGGCATGTCCTTTGTTGACCATTTTACTAGATGTGAGTATCAAGCAGAAAGCACGGGTAGTTGGAATGCTAAAGTAATGAAAGCTCAGATTCAGAATTTGGATAGAACATACAGAAACTAAAATAAGAGCTAGAATGATGATTCTTGAAGGATGACCGAGATTCAAAACTAGTAAAATTAGCACTCTTCCTCCACTGGTAGCAAAATAATAGAAAAGTAAAGGACCAGGATTGGTCTTTATCTATTAGGATAATACCTGACACCATGATTTAAAATTTCCACTTTCAGAAAGGTCTAGAAGTAATGAACACAAATGACAGAAGCAAAGTACACTGCAAACACCACCACAGGAAAACCACTTTTAGCGAGAGTTCCTACACTGTGTGTGTGAACACTGGCCAGAGAGAAGCATCACTTTGGCCATCTTGGATAGAGGAAATGAAATGACTGTCTAATAGAGAAGTAAGAAGAGGGAAGAAAGCAAAAGAAAAATAAGACAGGAACTGGAAACAGAAAAGGAACAGCAAGAAGAACTAGTCAACAGACTCTTCCCAAGGAATTCTGTGATTTGCTTTTTCATGCACCAGCTCATTCTAGGAGGATTACTGCTTTTTGCAAAGAGACTGAGTGTGACAACTGTGTTTTGTCATAAAAATCAACCTTTGTATGTCACTTATGGTGGTAGTGTAGCCTGGGTTTGTGTACCTTTCCATATATTATGGCATACATGCAGGCTGAGAAGAGAATAAAGCATATTTTATATTCTGAGTGTGAGGACACACATCTGTACTCACATTCTTAAATTCAAGTTACTATCATGCTCCTCTTTCCTAAATAGAAGAAGGAGTCTAGTGTATTACAGTGTGACAAAACTTACTGTTGTCCTGTTCTGATGGGAAATAATAGATAAAAAAAAAGAAAGGCGAGAAAGACACAGACACTCTGCAGCAGGGGATGGGGATTACTTGTGTGATACTTATTGCTGTTATTATTTTTGAAAAATGAAAAGCAAAACTAAATGTTCCCAGCCATATGTTAGGATTTTAAGACAAACAAAACAAGAGAACAATAAACCCATCTCCAACCTGTAGCCAGTCTTTCTTGTCAGACTTTCTTTGGGCTACCAGTTCCCAGATAGTGACATGGAGACTTCTTATTAATTATGCATGCTTGGCCTAAGCTTAAGCTTGTTCACAACTTTTTCTTATAACCTAAATTAACCTATTTCTATAAATCTACATTCTGCCACATGGCTCGTTACCTCTCCTCCATACTGTATGTGCAACTGTGTGTCTGGCTGGCAAAATTTTGCCTCTCTTCTCCCCAGAGTTCCTATCTCTTCCCAGAAATCTCTCCTATTCCTCCTGCCTAGTTATTGGCCATTTGGCTCTTTATTAAACCAACCAGGGGTTATAGGCAGGTAAGGCAAAACATAGACGCATCTTGAAGCAGGGTAAACAAATATCCCACAAAATCAGCCGGGAGAAGCCAAATTTCAAATGATACAAAGAGGTAGCATTTGTTCCCATATAGTATTGTTTTTTCACTATTGATTAAAACAAATATAATGCAAAAGCCAAATGAGAATTTGTCCATAAACCGTGTCTATATATTTATAGCTTTTTATAGCTCACTTTATTAAAAGCTGTTTTAAAATGTTTTATTTTCTTCTAGGGTTGACAAGCATATATATATATACATATATATATATATATATATATATATATATGCTTGTGTGTGTGTGTGTGTGTATACGTGTGTATGTATATAGTAGTAAAATATATATATTCTTTTACAAAAATTGAAAAGGCCATCTTGTGTCACTCATGCTGGACTTTATACTGCAATTCAACCTCATTTAGCAGTCCTTTATCACTCACTACATTTGACTAGTAGCTGAATGTGTTAAAATATTTCTATACTCCATTTAAAAGGCCCATGTACTGAGAATAAACCCATTACTCATAAACTGGTTTTTCAAAAAAAAGGAAATGGGGTTAATAGGTTAGCTTGAATCAAGGCAAATACTGATAAAAGAAAATCTCTTTTGATGGACAGGCCTCAAAAACTTGTGGAATCCTGCTGATCCAACTAAGCATTGATTAAGTATGTGGATGCTTATCTGATGCTTATCCAACTTTATCTGAAATTGGACATCTTTGTTCTAAAAACTAGGCCAAAAATCTGACGCTGATTTTGGTCTTTGGATTAGAATTGACCACAAGTATCAAAAGAGCGGTTCAAGTCTAAAGTCCAAGATATAACTGGAAATAAAATCAGGAGGATTGAAAATTTCAGCCATCGATATTTCAAAAATGTATGGTACAATGAGTCTCAGTAATCTGAGTAGCATATAAATATCAGTGACTGAAAATGTTGTTTCACTAGTTTAAGAACAAAAAATATATGTCTCCTGTGTTTAAATCATGGCTTAATTCATTTTGAAGATATATGTATATGTCTTCAAAATGTATATATATATATATATATATATATATATATATATATATATATATATCTTGAGAGTCTGAGATTTTCATGTTTATCATCAAAAGAGAATAAAAGAACAAATTCTCCTTCTGGAAAGACAGGATACATGTAAATTCCTCCTGCTACCTACAGCTAGTAAATCTTTCATACTACCCATAAAAAAATTCCTTAATGGTAAGAAATGTTAGAACGCAAAGAATAGAACCTGTTGGCCAAAAGATCTTTGGACAAAATATATATCAATTCTAAAAAACAGCATGAGAGTGTGACACAGGAGCTTTAGTTTGTGTCTGCTAGGCAGGAACTCTGCCACCCCAGCTACATCACCTGTGTCACACTGTCATGGTAGTAGAGTTCTTGCTCAGTACACACAAAGGCCTTGGTTTTAGTCTCAGCACAATATAGGCCAGTTGTGGTGATACATATGTTTAATCTTTGCACTTTCGGGGCAGAGACAAGAGGATCTGAAGTTCAAGTTCATCTTCAGGCTACAGAGAATGTTAGATCAAGAGTGGGTTACAGGACACTCTGTTTCAGATAAATAAATTAATTAACAACTCAAGGGAAACATAGGCATACAACCACTACAGATCCTATAAATTATACTTCAAGGCAGCTACATCAGAGAAATGAAAACTTACATCTGCACAAAAATATATGCAACGCTCTTTCTAGCATCTTCATTCGGAACGTTCTCAAACTACAGAGAAAGTCAATGTGCTGGACTCAACATGTGTGTTGTTGTGGCATATGGACCAGGGTATGCCCATCCCATGGAATACAAAGCAGTCATAAAAAGCACCAGTGTGGGAAAGCACAAAGAATCTAAAGGGAATTTTTCAAAGTGCAAAATCCAATCTCAGAAAGTTAGTAATTCACAATTCCATTTATAAATCATTCCCAAATGACAAAAAATATAGAGATGAAAATCAGATTACAGCTTCCAGGCATTAAAATAAGGCGGGTATGCTAATAAAAGCACAGAATCCAGAAGATAGTTGTAGTAATCTTTTTAGTTTTTCTTTTTTATTATTTTTTTCCTCATTTTTTAATTAAAAATGTCCATCTTCTCCCCTCCTCCTCCCCCTCCCCTCCCCTCCCTTCCACCCCTCCCTCTCCAAGCCAAAGAGCCATCAGGGTTCCCTTCACTATGTTAAGTCCAAGGTCCTCCCAACTCCCCCTAAGTCCAGGAAGGTGAGCAACCAAACTGACAAGGCTCACAGTGAGCCCGTCCATACGGTAGTGTCCAAGCCCATTGCCATTGCCCTTGGTTTCTCAGTCCCCCTCCACCATCAGCCACATTCAGAGAGTCCAGTTTGGTTACATGTTCCATCAGTCCCATTCCAACTGGACTAGTTTTTCTTTATATTTTAAAAAATTATTTAATATTTGAAGACTAATGGGTTTCATTTTTGACATTTTCTTACATATACTTCATCATTAAACATTTTATTATTTACCCCCAATCTAGTTTATTTTTCTTGTGGTGATAAAGCACTCTGACTAACAGTAACTTAGGGAAAGAAAAGATTTATTTGCCTTACAATTCCAGGTCATAGTCAACCAGTGGGGAAAGTCAGAAAAGGAAGTAGAAACCAGAAACTATGAAGGAACACTGCTTGCTGGTTTGTTTGAAGGCTCATTCTTAGCTAGGTGCCCCTAGAACATTTTATGATCACCTGCCCAGGGAATGACACTACTCACAGTAGGGTAGGCCTTCCAACATCATTTCAGACAAGACAATCCTTCATAGATATGTTCACAAAACAACCTGAAAAAGATCAATATTTAAGTGACACTCATTTATTCATGTGACTCTAGTCTATATCAACTTCATAGCTAATGTTAACTGGAATTCTGGTCCCTTTCTTCTCCCCAAATAATTCTTCTTTCTGTTTCCTTGTTATATACTAGTACCCTCTCTTACCCACCTTTACCCACCCCTTTAGACTTCTTTCTCCATTCTCAGAGTTCCCTTCCTACTTTCACATCACAGACATATGCATGTCTGTATATGTATACATAAACATATGTATTCATAAATTAAAATTATAGTCCAGATCTGAGGGAAAGTATATGGGATTTATCCTTCTGATTCTGAATTATTTTATATAATGTGACCATCTCGATTTTTCTCTTTCAACTACCCAACTAGCTGAGACTACAGGTAAGTACCACTGAGTCTGGCACAATAAGAACTTTGAACAATATGTTTTAAGATTTATACTGATCTCTATACTTTATATCAGTTTTAATTATATTTTCATTCCTAAATTCCCTCATTTCAAAGTAGGCCAAAATTTCACAGAATTTATATAAAGTATTTTAATTTCTGATCTTGATCCATTGATATCTGTCTTTAAAAATGTATGGTCTAAATAAGCAACATTTTTCATATGAATCACTTCTTATTAAAGAAAATGGTGAGGAATCTCAGCTAATAGTAACTTCACCAAACACAATGATGGATCAATACTTAAAGCATCATTTTGCTACTCTTTTGTGTGGAACTAATATAAACAGTGCTAGAATATCATTCGATTGGCCTTTCTCTCAGAACACATGCTCAGAAAAGTGTGCTACATCATCTGAAAAGAGCATCAGGGACCTTAAAGTGTGGACTTACACAAGGTTTAAAAATTAATTTTTCCAATATGAAAGATGGTTCATGGTATGCAATTCACAGACGATAATGGGAACTCAATGTTCACTAAGAATGAATTTTTATGTTTACAATCCATCATATTTTGCACTAGCTTTTACACCTAAGATTGCCTCATCATTCAATATGGCTACCAGGACTGTGGCTTCTATATCTATACTATCTGGAGGAAATAGAAAATAAAAAGACAAAAGAATATATATACCAAATGCTGTCTTTTTCTCAAGGTTAACCCTGACAAATCGCATAGCATCTCTCACACTCCATAGTCCAATCATAGTAAAACTGAATTTTGTTATTAACCAATAAGAGTGAATGAATATTAATTGATAGTATTCTCTTCCAAATATAAAAATGACTAGAGTCAACATTGACTATAAGGAAATCCAAGGAGTACCTAGTTAGTTAGACCAAAGATATCTTATACAAGGCAAAAGTCTACTTTCAGCAATAAAGAGAACAAGCTATCTTAAAAATGGAGCTTGAAATACTATAGAAAGGGTAATGCCTGGTCAAAACAAATTATAGAACTATATCAACAAAAGTTTATTTTTGCCCACAATCAAGTGCCAAATTTAAAGAGATAGTGAAGATTGAAATACAGCTATTCATAATGCCTAAGCATACATAGTAACCAAATCTTGACTCTAAATATTGTCCACAGAAAAGATTAGCTTTTCATCATCAATGCCTTACAATATCTACAACAAATGTCAAGACATCACGGGCCTGCACTCAGTCCAAATCTTCAAACTTGGCCCTGCTTGTACATCCTGTGTCCCAGTTCAACCTGCTAATTCCATATGATCCTAGCCTACTTGCACCGTATCCAAAATCCAAGCCTTACCAGGGTCACACCTTCTATGCTCTGGTCTAGTTTGGTGAAGTCATTTGACCTTAGTCCAAATGCACAGTTTCCAGACCAAATCCTGCTCACATAACCTGTGTGTCAGTCCAGCCTGAGGATTCTGCCTGATTGTAGCCCACCCACACCATGTTCACCTTTCAAACCTAGTTTAAGTCATACGTCTTGAAGTCAGGTTTAGTCTGGTGAGTCCTGTATGCAGAGCCTAGCTTGCCTGTGTTTTCCCAATATCTAGCTTTGTCTCAGGTGCACACTCCACACAATAGCTCAGTCTAGTGAGTCTACCGCACAAGCCCACTCACACCATATCCAACTTCCGTGCTTAGCTCAGGTTGTATATCTGGTGCACTGTTCCATTCAAGTGAGTCCCCCAGACCATCTCCCACCTGCACTATATCCATCCTCCAGGCATAGCCTAGGATGCATATTTGTGTACCAATCAAGTAAGGCGAGTCCCTGGAATTTTGATTATCCAATCTGTCCCAAATCCTCAGGTCAGTTAAGTCACACAGTCATTGCCCCGGACCCAGGCTCACCTATGCCATCCTCACATTCACAGGCATAGCCTTATATACCAGCCCAAACAGATCAAGCTATTTGTCCATTTGCATAATGTCTTGCTAACTACTTAATTAGAATCATCCCCATTCCTCTAATCCAAAATCAACACTGAGTATCAGAAGGATTGAACTGCCAGCTCATCATATCTGATCTCAAATCAACAAAGCTTGGAAAACAAAAACAAAACAACAAACTTTTACACAACAGAAGCTTCCTAGAACCTCACATTAGACACTCAAACAAAGAGGTCTCATGACAAAACCCACAAACAATTTAAAAGGTTAAGACAGCATATCTCTACTTTCACCAGTTCTATCAAAATATTCTACAGTGAGAATTACCTAGAAAAATCCCCAAGACATAGAACTTAAAAAAACAATTGAGAATTTAAAGAAATTTAATGAATTGAGGAATTTAAAGAAAGCATGAACAAATAGCTCAATGAACTTAAGGAAAATAACAATACATGTCTGAATGATGTCCAAGAAAATACAGGCATTAAGATGAATAACATGATGAAGACAATTCAGGACTTGAAACATGAATTCTGTAAAGGGATAGAAATATTGAAGAGATCTCACTATGAAATGAAGATGGACTAAAAATAACCTCAATACCCAACAGAAAATTTTACCTTACAAGTAGAATGGATCAACAGAAAACAGAGCATCAGGACTCAAAGATAAAATAGAGGACCTGTATTGAATAAGAAAAACATATAAAAAATTTTAAAAAAACACAGGGGAAGAATATGTAGGAAATTTGAGTCAACATGAAAAAGTCAAAGCTTCTATGTATAGGCATACATGAGGGAGAAAAATCCCAGATCCATGACACAGACCATATTTTCAAAAAATAGCAAAACTTCCTTAAACTAAAGAAAGACATAATTGTACAGATAGAAGAAACACATAGAACACCCAAGAGGCAAGATCATAAAAGAAAATTCACACATATGCCATACACTATATATACAGATCAATGAAAGACTATTGGAAGCTTAATAACAAAACTACAAGTCACACACAGGAATAATAGATGATTTCTCAATAGAAGCTTTGAAAACCAGAAGAGCCTAGAAGAATGCATTTCAATGCCTAAAATGCCATGACATCCAACCTAGACTAAGGTACTCTGCAAACTATCTGGTACATTTGAAGAAGAAAGAAAAGCTTTCCATGGTACAAAAAAGCTGAAATAATTAATGTCCACAAAATCATCCCTACAGAAAGTACTGTAAACAATACTTCAGATTGAAGAGAATAATAAGCACATCCAAGAGACTCTAGAAAGAAAACAATTGAATCTGTGGTCATTGAAACACAATGGAATACTATGCATCTATAAAGAAAAATGAAATCATAAAATTTGCATGTAAATTGAGGGAACTAGAATATATTATACTAAGTGATGCAACCCAGATCTAGGAACACAAATTCTGCTTGTTCTCTTTTACTATTGGATCCTAGCTGAGAATCTTTAGATATGATTGTATAGCCTGTTCAAAGCACAGAAACCAAGGAGATAAAAAGGGACCACTGTAGGTTGAGAAGAAGGAATCATAAAGCAAAACAGTAGTATATACCTTCAGTAGGAGTGTACTTTGGATACATATATATTACCTATATAAGGTTAGATAGATGTGAGATAGATAGATAGATAGATAGATAGATAGATAGATAGATAGATAGATAGACAGATAGATAGAATTAAAATGATTTTTTGTCTGTTAGAGTGTTAATGTACCCCTGTTGTGGAATATTAGTTCAAGATGTGTTGCATTTCATTATGCTGTGTGTTAGTTTTACTGATGCAAAGATGTATTTTGTTTAACTCTGTAAAGCTGTGTTACTTTGCCTGTCTGAAACACCTGATTGCTCTAATAAACTGAATGGCCAATAGTCATACAGGAGAAAGTATAAACAGAGATGGCAGGCAGAGAAAATAAATAGGAGGAGAAATTTAGGCTAGAGAGAAGAGGAAGAGAGGAACAGGAAGCGTGAGACAATGGAGAAGAGAAGGACGCCAGGGGCAAGCCACCCAGCCACACACACAGCCATGGAGTAAGAAGGAAAGAAAGATATATAGAATAAAGAAGGTCAAAAGGCCCAGAGGCAAAATGTAGTTAAAGAGAAAAGGGATATGTTAAGGTAGAAAAGCTGGTTAGAAACAAGCCTAGCTAAGGCCAAGTATTCATAAGTATGATTAAGATCTCTGTATATTTTTTCCAGGGCTGGATAGCAGGCCTCCAAAGAATAATTTAAAAAAAAAAAACCAACTACACCCCCTCAGGAATAAAAGATTAACAAAATTCCAAGTGTGGGGTATGGAAAGTCACCCTTCGAGTTGTTGGTCAGGGGAGTCTAAGAGACTCCCAAAACAACATAGGTTCCAAGTTTAAGGCATGGAAAACCACCCTCCAAGTTGTTGGTCAGAGGGGTCTAAGAAATTCCCAAAACAACATAGGCTATTGCTATTTTTCTTCATTTCTTCCAAGAATTTGGAGATAAAACCTTATTTCTAAAGATATTGTATACTTTGAACACAGGATATGGAGAGATGGAGCTGGAGCTGACCTGGAATCCTCTTCCTTGAGGTCTGTCTCTCTTAGAATTTGAAAATTCTATGCAGGCTGCCAACGGAGGAAGGAAAGCAATTAAAGGTTCTACCAGCTGTAAAGTCTACAGACCACAACGATGATGAGTATGGCAAGATATTCCCAAGGGTACAATGGTGGCATTTATAGTTTGGGTATAACAACTTAAGGACTGCCTAATAGGAGAAAATTCATATCGAGTACTGTAAACCTAATCAACTACTTGTGGCTGGTGAGATCATGGAACCTAGATGAGAACCTACTATAGCCATCTTCCTAAACCAGTATAATTTCATCTCCATTTAAAATATCTAGCCTCATACCCACTGATAAATGTAGCTCTAACCTTTCATCAAATAAGGTAAAATAAGGTAAGTTTTTTTTTTTTTTTTTTTTTTTTTTTTTTTTTTTTTTTTTTTTTTTTTTTTTTTTACAGGAGACAGAGATCATACAACTGGTCAAAATTCAAAGAACAACTGACTTTGGGGTACCCATCTGTAATTCATCTATACCACAACTGCTATCACTGTGGCTCAAGGACTGTTGAAGAGGGAGCAGAAAGATTTTAAGAACCAGAGGGCCAGGACATCTGCTGTGGGGCAAGTGTCTTCTTTCTATGACAGGGAGTTGCAGGCCTGAAATTTCAAGAATATGTTTTAATAAAGAAGACCTTTACAATGATAATACCAGCTGACAAACCAATGTGAATGGAGGAAACTCCGCAAGGCCACATGCTTTGAAGAAGCGTTACAGGTATGACTACTTTGGGAGGGAGAATTAAGCTGCCCCCCGGCATGGCTCTCCTAAATGATTAGCCAATACCCAGTGGTCACTCCTGAAATTTTGTGTGTGTATGATGATTTATTAAAGAAAGGGTTGTGAAGTTGAGAGGGAGTTAGAGAGGACACAGGAGGAGTTAAAGGGAGGAGAAGGTGGAGGCAGATATGATACACATAGAATACTCATAATATGAAATTCTCCAAAGTAATGATGAAATAAATGTTAAAGCATACAAAACAAAAATTAACAAGACAGTCTGAACATCAACAAATATATTACATAATTTTTCCTTGTCTTGTGGGAAATCCTGTAAATTCATAAATGAGAATTTTAATATAATATGTTATGATTCCATTATTATTGTTATTTTACAGATAAATTCACTGAGGTGGAATGAAATGGAGACACTTGAGCACATTCACATAGCAAAGAAGTGGCAGAGCCTAGATTCTTTGGTACCACAATGCTTCACTACTGTCTAGTGCACAGTTAGCAGCACTTCAAAATACTTTTGTGATCTCTTTAAACTGTACATAAACCACACTTTCTGTTCCTTGTTAGAAGTAGATTGTTTTGTTTTCCAGCCAGCCTAGAAAGTTCATATTATGAAGACTAATGGAAAATCTGTTTTCTGGAAAACACTGTGTGTTTGCTTGGGAGAACTGTGCCTGCTGGTAAGAAGACTGGAGGTTTCATAGGCAGCTGAGTCCATCTCCGAGGGATCCATCTTAGTCTCCAGAGAGGAAGAGCCCAGCTGCATCTCTCCTGCAGCATTTTGTCCAGCTGCTCCAAAGTGCTTTGTTTGCACAGGCAGCCAGGATCAGCTCTTTCTGCTACAGATAAAGGAGCCTGATTATGACACGTATTTCTGCTACAAATATACCTTTCTGCGGTTGCTTGTTTATTTTATTTAAAACCATTTTGACAGCACTCCACTTTCTCTGCTTCTATAAATAATCAGCCTTAATGATAAATTATAACGTGCACATCCAAATGTGCATTTACCTCTATATATCTCCATGACCTGAATAGGCAGAGATATAAAGACATTCGTTTTGAGCATGAGCATATGGTTCTTAAAAGTACATCTCTCAAATCCACAATTCAGCTTAGGAATTGAACATAATGTTTTCATTAACACTGATGATACATAAAACTGCTTCTTAAAAAAAATTAATAAAACCTGGACTCACTCTGTGAGTGTGACAGTTTCAAACTACTTAGGACTGGATTTTTATGTAACAAAATATTATGTCGGACAGCAAGATAACGTATGCATAAAATACTTTGGAAACCCAAAGGGTTTCTGTGCCATTCTGCAGAGGACTATGTAGACAAAAGGTTTCTCCATTTCCTGACTGTGATTTTCAGGGTTTTGCAAGTTTACCATCACTGACTTTTGCCCCAACTCTTTATTGTTCAGCTGCAGAACATAAACATGTCCTCCGTGTTGGTCATTAGCGTTTCCAATTTCCCATCAGAGCTGTGTTTTGGTGAATATGTCCAAAAAAAAAAAAGCCTGCAGAGAGACTCAGTTGTCACACTTTAATTACACATTATTCTAGAGTAACTTCGAACCCTGTGAAACACCTGGCTGCCCACACAAAGAACTGAAATACAGTCATCTGAAAGATCTTTCATTTAAATGTCTTTCTCACAAAAGATGCCATGTACTCCCTGTTTCTCTGCCCCAAACAGAAGCATTCAATTTATCCATTAATGGTGAACCCAGGGAGTTGCAGTCCAACTTCCTCCCACTGTGCCCAAACTGTTCTTAATAGACCATCTCTTGGAGTAAAGAGAGGAGTTCAGGCGTCACGCAGAATAAATTCTTGCCTTAATTTAAAACCTTGTAAGAAATGGAAGATCCATGGTGAGATGCTGGAGAACTCCCCGTGGAGACTTGCTCTTCTTCCTACATGTCAGAAGTGGGTATCATATGGAGAATCGGAAACACAGGCCAAAGGGCAGGTGCAGTAGACTGAATTCCTTAAAATTTGTACTTCTCTTTGCTCCCCAGAAGTCAGAGCTTTTTCTGACTTCCACCACTGTCCCTCCCCACTACTTTGTGTTGTCCCCAGAACTTCCTATCCCACAATCTACATCCCGGTTTCCTTTCCCTACAGATTACATTCCCTAATGGTACTTTTGAATTTCTTAATGAATAATTATACTACTCCAATCTAAAATACTGATCTACAAAGGAGAGTCCAATAAAATTAAACAAATCTATAGTGGCATATAAACAAGCATAAAATACAAATGTATCTTCAAAATGTAGTGAAAATGTATATTTAATTTTGCTTTTACTTATTCTGGATTCATCTTTCCAGGAAAACAAAATCTGAGAAAATCAAAGGCTCCCAGTGAATGATGTTTTGATTCAGAGTCTCATCTGAAATTTTAACCAAAATGAAAAAAAAATATCAATTTATGGGTCATGAAAATTGCTAGTCCACAGGTTGAATTTTGCTTGAAGTTTTTGATTTGTTTTCTTTGGAAGTGGATAGCTGAAGATTTTGCTCTGTCGTTTTTTTTCATACAATAACTTTTTGGTAGGAGGCACTTTCCAGGTCTCCCCAAGAGGCAGATCTCCCTATCCTATCCCACCTGGCCACATTACACATCATTACCTGCCTCGAACCAGATGAATTTTGCATTTAGATCTCTGGGCTTAGAGAATTTGTAGGCTGAGAGATGCTTTAGAGATTGTCTGCTCTCATTTGCAGAAGTGTTTCCCGGAAACCTCACTCCTCTAGTTCTGTGTATTGCTGACTGATTGTAGACACAAACTCCATTTTGCAAGGCGCTTCTCTCACCACAAGCATTACCATTTCTGGCTCTCCAGGTCATTGAAAGTTCACCACTTTGAAAGCTCATGCATTTTTAGAATGCCTACTTTCCTGTCAGTTACAGAATATCCTCTGTAGACCATGACAACCTCTGTAAGAGCAGATTTTTGACTCCAAGTCCGACATTGGTGTAGATACTCGAGACACACGCAGCAGACAAGACAGATTGGAACTTCTGAGTGTGGTGCGTGATTACAGGCTTCCAGGTATAGACTAGTAACTGCATTACTCAAAGGGAGAGCTCATTCCTATGCCTGGCTTTTGTAATGAATTGAGCAGGATTCCTTGGACCCTCTATTTTTGTTGCTTTTGTGTGTAAAAGTTCAAACTCCAGCAGGGTCACAAACAACATCAGTCCAACCGTGAGTAAAATCCATTGGCAAGCAGGAAAATTGCACTTTTCTGGCAGGTGCAAGCTTGGCTAGCCCTTTCTTCCTGTATGTTGGATGAGAATGTCTTGTTGCTAGTGTGGAGAATAAAGGAAAGGCCATTTGACATATAAATACTTTTTCTTTTGATTTTGCCTCCAACCCCTGTTGAACTGAGAATAAGCTGAGCAGAGACACATGCTGACTTGCACAGACTACAGCACCACCCTCTCAGGAGTGCTGTGCTTCCGGTAGTCTCTTGAGCACACAGCAAATACTGTGAAAAAAGAATAATGGAAAACTATGGTTTAGCAATGCATCGGGGAGACAGAAATGTATTTGAGAGACCTGAATTTTCCAGGAGTCATAGCAAAGCAGATTTATATATTTTATGTTTTGTTCCTACATAGTCCTTTATATCAAATGATAGATCAAACAGAATCCTGGCCAGAGAGGTTCTTCAATGGGATTCTTTTGGCAAATGGATCTCTTGGCAGTTGTAGTGAATGGTACACCATGAACCAATGGAACAGCAGCTCATCTACTGATGCAGGGATTGTGCTCACACACATTTTCTACCTAGTCTGTTTTCTGGGGGGGGGGGTGCGCATGCACATGCATGCGCGCACACCCGTGCACACACACTCATTGATTTGTGTGTTGTTAAAATACCAAACTTTATGAAATTAGTAGCTGGTCTGAGATACTCTCCAGTTACTAAAATGCTGCATCAAATTTTATTGCCACGTAGCACCCATGTAAATCAACAGTTTCTTACTCTTCCTCAAACAGTCTCAGACATGGGTAGCAGGAGGAGCAGTATCTGAATTATTGTTTTTATTCTCTCTGTACACAATGCAACTAGCAGTAGAAACAAAATCATGTGCCCTTAGTAGGATAAGTGTGCTGAGCATATGACACATTAAAGGAAAATCATTACAAGAATATCTTCTATATAAATTTAAATTTCAGAACAAAACTTTGTGGAGGATTTTTTTTTATATATGCCACAAAGGAAGCAGAAGAATAGTTTTGTGAAAACTATTGCTAAAATGGGCAGAAATTTCAAGCTGATAGCACTTGTGCAAAAAGAAGATATTCTTAAATCCTAATACAAGAAGGATATGTGTGTATACACAAATGCTGGAACTTTGTCAGATGTGGGCTTACTTATCTACTTTGTCACTAGCCCCATGGGGTAGTATTTGTTATTGGTTAAAACTTCAGAGTTTTAGGAAATGGGTCTCAGATTACTTTTGTGTTCTCAGAGTGAACTCATAAGTTTTATACCCTTCATTTGTCGTTCACTATTCTTTTTTTAATTTATTTTTTATTTTTTTTATTAAAAATTTCCACCTCCTCCCCTGTTCCCATTTCTCTCCCCCTCCCCACATACCCCTCCCCTTCCCTCTTTAGTCCAAAGAGCAGTCAGGGTTCCCTGCCCTGTGGGAAGTCCAAGGTCCTCCCCCTCCATCCAGGTCTAGGAAGGTGAGCATCCAAACAGGCTAGGCTCCCACAAAGCCAGATCATGCAGTAGGATCAAAACCCAGTGCCACTGTCCTTGGCTTCTCAGTCAGCCCTCATTGTCAGCCACATTCAGAGCATCCGGATTTATCCCATGTTTTTTCAGTCCCAGCCCAGCTGGCCTTGGTGAGCTCCCATTAGATCAGCCCCACCATCTCAGTGGGTGGGTGCACCCTTCGAGGTCCTGACTTCCTTGATCATATTCTCCCTCCTTCTGCTCCTCATTTGGACCTTGGGAGCTCAGTCCAGTGCTGCAATGTGGGGCTCTGTCTCTATCTCCATCCATCACCAGATGAAGCTTCTATGGTGATATGCAAGATATTCATCAGTATGGCTATAGGATCGGGCCATTTCAGGCTCCCTCTCCTCAGCTGCCCAAGGAACTAGCTGGGGACATCTCCATGGACACCCGGGAACACCTCTAGAATCAAGTCTCTTGCCAACCCTAAAATGGATCCCTTAACTAAGGCTCCCATATCCACCCTTCCTCCATCTCAACCGTCCCATTCCCCCAAGCTTTCCCCATCCTCGCCTTCTCACTTTTCTCTCCCCATCTCCCCTCACCCCCACCCCACCCCCACCCCCAAGTTCCCAATTTTTGCCTGGCAATCTTGTCTACTTCCAATATCCAGGAGGATAACTATATGTTTTTCTTTGGGTTCACCTTCTTATTTAGCTTCTCTAGGATCAAGAATTATAGGTTCAATGACCTTTATTTATATATTCACTATTCTTTTCATTCAGCATCATAATGTGTGCTTTCATGGTACAAGAAAGAGAAATAAAACTAGTGAGCAAGAAACAAATAGTAGTATGTTTATTGCATGGAAGGGGCACAAGACCAGAAGAAAAAAATGATGTATCTAGAACTAGTCACTCTTTCATT
The DNA here is from genome assembly GCF_903992535.2 of Arvicola amphibius. NCBI lineage: Eukaryota > Metazoa > Chordata > Mammalia > Rodentia > Cricetidae > Arvicola > Arvicola amphibius. Next base: position 83,168,979 of record NC_052065.1, on the reverse strand, counting down.
CCAAACTTAGAAACAAAACCAATATAGCATGAAGACTTATTAATGAATCATGCATATCTGGATCCTATTTGTTGTCATAAGTTTCCAAATTCCATATATGTCATTGGACCAGTACCTAAGACATTGAAAATGCAAATCTTAGAAAATCTTTTCATGATGTTCCTTGATCCTACCTTAAACATCTATGTTTAGGATGAGTCTAACAACACTTAAAACACATATGAGCAAGAGCAAACAGATATCACAAGCTATATTTATATCTACACATGTGTATGTGACAATAACTAAAAAAATATTAAGTTAAAGTAGACTGGAGGTGAAAGGGAGAGGGAGGGTTTGAAATAATGTAAAAACACTATTGATGTATAAAATTATGAAAAGAAATAAGAAAACAAGTCTTTAATTAAAACTATGCAAAAGGTTTTAAAACAACACCTTTAAATTAGTGTCTACCTAAATTCTATATGTAAAAATGAATAATAAATTTGATGTTAGCTGTCATCTTGCTGTAAATAGCTTTTTTTATATTTAGGTATCACCCTTATATCCCTAATCTCTCCAAGACCTTTATCATAAAGAGGTGTTGAATTTTGTCAAATGCCTTTTCAGCATCTAATGAAATGATCACATGGTTTTTTCCTTCAGTTTATTTATATGATGGATTACATTAATAATTTTTCATATGTTGAACCAGCCCTGCATCTCTGAGATAAAGCCTACTTAATCGTAATGGATAATTTTTCTAACATGTTCTTGGATTCGGTTTGCCAGTATTTTACTGAGAATTTTTGCATCGAAGTTCATGAGTGAGACTGGCCTGAAATTCTCTTTCTTGGTTGAGTCTTTTTGTATCAGGGTAACTGTAGCTTCATAAAAGGAATTGGGCAATTACTCTTCTGTTTCTATATTATTAAATACATTAAGGAGTATAGGTATTAGCTCTTCTTGGAAGTTCTGGTAGAATTCTGCATTGAAACCATCTGGTCCTGGGCTTTTTTTGGTAGGGAGGTTTTTGATAACAGTTTCTAATTCTTCACGACTAACAGGTCCATTTAGATTGAAGAAAGAAAGCATTTTCAACAAATGATGCTGGCATAACTGTATGTCAACCTGTAGAAGAGTGAAAATAGATCCATATCTATCACCATGCACAAAACTCAAGTCCAAATGGATTAAAGACCTCAATATAAATCTGAACACACTGAACCTGATAGAAGAGAAAGTGGGAAGTACTCTACAACATATGGGCACAGGAGACCGCTTCCTACATATCACCCCAGCTGCACAGACATTAAGGGCAACATTAAATAAATGGGACTGCCTGAAGCTGAGCAGGTTCTGTAAAGCAAAGGACATTGTCACTAAGAAAAAAAAGGCAACCTACTGACTTGGAGAAGATCTTCACCAACCCCACAATAGACAAAGGTCTGATCTCCAAAATATAGAAAGAACTCAAGAAAGTAGACTTTAAAATGCTATTTAACCCAATTAAAAACTGGGGTACTGATATGACCAGAGAATTCTCAACAGAAGAAGTTCAAATGGCCAAAAGACACTTAAAGTCATGCTCAGCCTCCTTAGTGATCAGGGAAAGGCAAATCAAAACAACTTTGAGATACCATCTTACACCTGTCAGATTGCCTAAAATCAAAACACCAATGATAGCCTTTGCTGAAGAGGTTGTGGAGTAAGGGGTACACTCATCCATTGCTAGTGGGAATGCAAACTTGTGCAACCACTCTGGAAAGCAGTGTGGCAGTTTCTCAGGATATTCGGGATCAACCAACCCCAGGACCCAGCAATACCACTCTTGGGAATATACCCAAGAGATGCCCTATCATATTGCAAAAGCATTTGTTCAGCTATGTTCATAGCAGTATTATTTGTAATAGCCAGATCCTGGAAACAACCTAGATGCCCTTCAATGGTAGAATGGATGAAGAAAGTGTGGAATATATACATATTAGAGTACTACTTAGCAGTAGAAAACAACGACATCTTGAATTCTGCATGCAAATGGATGGAGATAGAAAACACTCTCCTGAGTGAGGTAACCCAGACCCAAAAAGATGAACATGGGATGTACTCACTCATAATTGGTTTCTAGCCATAAATAAAGGACATTGAGCCTATAATTCTTGACCTTCTTGACCCTAGAGAAGCTAAATAAGAAGGTGAACCCAAAGAAAAACATATAGTTATCCTCCTGAATATTGGAAGGAGACAAGATTGCAGGCAAAAATTGGGAACTTGGGGGTAGGGTGGGATGGGAGTACAGGGAGATGGAGAAAGAAAAATGTGAAGGGGAAGATGGGGAGAGCTTGGAGGAATGTAATGGTTGGGATAAAGGAAGGGTGGATATGGGAACAGAGAAGTATATATCTTAATTAAGGGAGCCATTTTAGGGTTGGCAAGAGACTTGACTCTAGAGGTGTTCCCAGGTGTCCATGGAGATGTCCCCAGCTAGTTCCTTGGGCAGCTGAGGAGAGGGAGCCTGAAATGGCCTGATCCTATAGCCATACTGATGAATATCTTGCATATCACCATAGAAGCTTCATCTGGTGATGGATGGAGATAGAGACAGAGCCCCATATTGGAGCACTGGACTGAGCTCCCAAGGTCCGAATGTGGAGCAAAAGGAGGGAGAACATGATCAAGGAAGTCAGGACCTCAAGGGGTGCACCCACCCGCTGATATGATGGGGCTGATCTAATGGGAGCTCACCAAGGCCAGCTGGGCTAGGACTGAAAGAGCATGGGATAAAACCGGACCCCCTGATCATGGAGGACAATGAGGGCTGCTGAGAAGCCAAGGACAGTGGCACTGGGTTTTGATCCTACTGCATGTACTGGCTTTGGTGGGGGTCTAGCCTGTTTGGATGCTCACCTTCCTAGACCTGGATGGAGGGGGAGGACCTTGTACTTCCCACAGGGCAGGGAACCCTTACTGCTCTTAGGGCTGCAGAGGGAGGGGGAGGGAAGTGGAGGGAGGAGGAGGGGAGTGGAGGGAGGGGGAGGGAAATGTGAGTCAGGGAGGAGATAGAAATTTTTGTAAAAAAAATAAAAAAAAGAAAGAAGAAAGAAAGAAAAAAGAAAGGAAGGAAGGAAGAAAGAAAGAAAGAAAGAAAGAAAGAAAGAAAGAAAGAAAGAATAGGAAAAGCATGTGAAAAGGAATCTCCATACATCCCATGAGAAAGCCAGTTGGGAGCTACAGGTTTGGCATCAGACCATAGCAACAGTGTAGTTATTAAATGATAGTAGTCTGAAATCCTCGTATAAAGAAATTAATAGTCGAGTGTCACTGAAGTTTCATGAGAAGGCGCTCGGTGAAAACAGTAAGCAGTAGTAATAATCTTCCCGAAAAAAATATTTAACAGAATAAATATCATTAAATGTCCCCAAACTAGAGATTTTTCAACTTCACAAATCTGGAGATCAGAGTTTGAAAAAAATAGCAAAATACATATTATTAGAATCCCATATACATTCCTTAGTCAAGCAGAAGTTACAGAGAGTAGTTTCAGTATTCAGCACACTAGAGCAATGAGAAAATAAACCTTCGTGAACATCTGCATTTCAAGAACTGTCCATTAACCCTCCACAGTGTCTTGACTTGCCTAAGTGATGTGGGAGGGTCTTCTGTTTGAGTTGATTTCATTGGTTAATAAAGAAACTGCCTGGCTCATTTGATAGGCTGGCCCTTAGGTGGGTGGAGGAGACAGAACAGAATGCTGGGAAGTTAGTCAGACCACTGTGCCTCTCCTCAGGGAGACAGATGCGATGAAGCTCTGGCCCAAGATGGACGTATGCTAGAATCTTCCCGGTAAGGCACCACTTCGTGGTGCTACACAGATTATTAGATATGGGTTAATCAAGATGTGAGTAAGAGGCTGGAACTAATGGGCCAGGCAGTGTTTAAATGAATACAGTTTGTTTGTTGTTATTTCGGGGCATAAGCTAACCAGGCGGCTGGGAGCTGGGTGGGAAGAAAAGCAGGCCTGCCCGCAGCTCCGCACTACACCTAAGGATTTTAGCTCATAGGTACTTAAGAAGCCATGAAGGGAAGAGTTTGGGTAGAATAAATATTACCAAGTGTATGCAGTAAAAACAATAAAGTATTTTGATTTCAATAAAATATATGAAATTGTTTTATGTCTACAATGCTAAAATATGAATACATAGCATACCACCCAAGTGGTTCCTGAGAAAACTAGACAAGAGAGTAAACAAGAGTGTTATTTTCATTGAATGCAACATTTATTTCAGGGACTAGAACAAACAGATATCATGGCGTATCTTAAAGAGCCATGAGTCATATAAGTTTTAGAAACACTTAAATACAGAAGCAAATAGGTAACTTTCATCTCCAGAGGCCAAAATATTATGTGGTATAGTAAATACTTCAGGTAAGTGTGCATTTCTGAGGAGTAGAATTGATTGTTTTATCTCAGGACAGGACTATTAAGTTTAGTTATTAAAATCCAAAAGCAAAGACTGAACTGGAACCATGTGTTACATGTCTGGAACTTCTAGTATGTAGCCTCTCTTCAGGACTCAGTGAATTTAAAAGTCAAGGCACTTGAGTTCTCTGGGGACCTAGGGATATTTTCAACTTTCTTGCTGTCACATGTGGAAATGTGAAATTCTTTTTCATGATAGTTTTGATTATTCCGGCACCTGCCTACATTAGCTACCAGTGGGATACTAACTGCAGAGCAAAGTAGGAGGAGCATTTTAGAGGAATTAATCAAAATAATTATAGGAGAATTTTTTCATTAAAAAATAAATTGGTATAATTCTAATAGAATCATAACTCTTTCCAAAGTGCTTCTGTGTATGCTCCATCTTAGTTACCTATAATGATTTGACATTCAGTTCAAATTAAGTGCTTCTTCCAGAGTGTGGGGAAAATTGATTTAGTGTTCTGTTCAGGCCTTAGCACAATGGGAAATGATGCAGAATTAGTTTCTTTGAGCAAGAGATTATCTCTCTTACATTTGCTGAAATATAACCACTCTCTGAAATTAAGTAATGTAGGAAAAAAAATGAGAAGAAAATGTTGACTCGTCAAAAACCAGCCAAGAGTAGCATTCCTGTAGGAAAAAGATGTACTGAAAAGTCAAGTGAAAAGACTCAAGAGCCAAAGGCATGTATAACCTGAAAAAAACCTGTCAGTTACAATAAAGCCCCTCCATTGAAATCTCTTTTTGTTTAAAACCAAGTATTTCTTGATTGTCAAACATTTTTACAGAGAATCTACAAGGGAGTACAAAGAGATAGATTTCATAATTGTGCTTTGAAATTCTTCAAAATAGACTCTCTAAGGCCTCAGCAAGAAGCACATTATCATAATTGGCTTATACATGACCATGATATAAGAACATGGAAAGGAGCTATGAGGGGCCATAATATCCAAAATGTATAAAGACTGGAGTAAATATTTATAAAATGTGATTCCAAGCAGATCTCACAACATCATATTATTCTTCTAATATTTTCAATGGGTGCCCATGCTGACAATTTCTTTTGTCTCAAAAGAATTACATCTTGTTTGATTTCTCTCTCCTTTTCCTGAACTGCATTTTCTTGATTATGATTATTATTACAAAACACAGTAGAATTTCTTCCAGGAGTCACATTCCCTGTACTTCAAAATTTAAATCTTCCATTTTTTTTAAAAAAGTTGACATTTTAAAATAACAAGTCAACCCATGTAATAAATATAATTGCAAAATTTCTGCATTATCAAATTTAATGAAAAACACAATATAAATAATGTTTTCTCATATATAAAATACTGAATAGGTAGCACATTATTTGCAGTTACCTCTTCCTTTTTGCCAAATGGGAAGTTGGCATGTATCAAGAAAAAGACATTTGGACTAGGCCATTTAACTTGTGACTTACTTGATTTGGGCAACTTCTCATTCTGCAACTTCACCTTTGATAAAACATGTCAGGAAAACATTGATAATGGTAGTGGAACAACATGTAAAAGGTAAGATGATATCATAATAGGAAACTTGAACCAATATTAATGAACTCTCTAACACACCAAAAAATTATGACCATTGCATGTGACTCCACTTAAACTTAATGTGTAAATAAATGAATGAAGATGAATTAAACCATTTTATTGAGTTGGCTGTAGTTAAGAAACCATCTAATTCAATGTGTTGGTGAACAAAGTTGAAACTTGGGAAAAGAATAAGATTCAGGCAGGTGTACAAAATATTACAGAAAGAAGAATTTACGGGAAAGAATTCCCAAAGAAGATGACTTCTGAACTCAACTCTCATTTATAGCATCATTAACCTTTTAGTTGAAGGCAATTTAGTAGTCACCCAAGTTCGTGGGTTTCCTCCCAGACCAGTTAAATTTGACTTGAGGAGCATAGAATAACAGATCATTGGATCAAAGTTTAAGAAACCCTGATATTATTTGGTCACTGGGTCACTTCAAGAATATCTTAATAATGTCTCCAGTCTTGTGCCATCTGAATTAACACCTACAGTCACAAGCAGTTTATGATTTCAAAATACAACACGTTTCAGTTTCTGTATGGTATAACTTTATAGTAGCTTTCAATTTGGCAAGCACATATTGGAAGACAACTTTGTTCCAAGCACTTTATTATTTTATCATTATTTTTTTAATTTTCACAATAGCTGTAGTAAATAGTTTAATTCCTTCATTGAAAATTAGAAAGTAAAGCTCTGAAAGAAAATGCTCTAAATGAATAACATCTCCAAATTCATGCAACTAACTGGCAGAGTTTTTTCTTTGCACACATAATCTAATTTATTTCATTATTTCCTCTCTTTAAAATACTTTTTATTTACAATCAGGGTTAGTCTCCCATGCATACTGACCCTGATTTTTTTCTTTTCATTTTTTTATTGAACTATACGTTTTTCTCTGTTTCCCTCTCTTCCTCTACTCTCCCTTACTACCCTGCCCCAAAGTCCCCATGCTCCCAATTTACCAAGGAGATCTTGTATTTTCCTACTTTACATGTAGATTAGATCTGTGTATGTCTCTTTTAGGGTCCTGATTACTGTCTAGGTTCTCTGGGATTGTGAATTGTAGGCTGGTTTTCTTTGCTTTATGTAAAAAAGTAACTCATGAGTAAGTATATACGATGTTTGCCTTTTTTGGTCTAAGTAACCTAACTCAATATGATTTTTCTAGATCCATCCATTTGCATGCAAATCTCAAGATGTCATTATTATTTTCTGCTGCGTAGTATTCTATTGTGTAAATGTACCACTTTTTCCTTATCCATTCTTCAGTCTAGGGACATTTAGGTTGTGTTCAGGTTCTGGCTATGACAAATAATGCTTCTTTGAACAAAGTTGAGCACATGTCCTTGTGGTATGTTGAGAATTTTTGGCTATATAGTCAGAAGTGGTACTGCTGGGTCGTAATGAAGACTGTTTCCTAATTTTCTGAGAAATTGCCATACAGATATCCAAAGGGGCTGTGCCAGTTTGCACTCCCACCAACAATGCAGGAGTGTTCTCTTTACCCTGCAACCTGTCCAGCATACGTTGTCATCAGTGCTTTTGATCTTCGCCATACTTATCAGTGTACAATAGAAACTCAGACTTGTTTTGATTTGCATTTTTCTGATGGCTAAGGAGTTTGATCATTTCCTTAAGTGTCTTTCAGTCATTTTAGATTCTCCTGTTGAGAGTTCTCTGTTTAGGTCTGTACCCCATTTTTTAAACTGGATTATTTGTTCTTTTGATGACCAATTTCTTGAGTTCTTTGTATATTTTAGAGATCATCCCTCTGTTCAATGTGGGGATGGTGAAGCTCTTTTCCCATTCTGTAGGCTGACATTTTGTCTTGTAGACCATGTCCTTTATATTACAGAAGGGTCTCAGTTTCAGGAGGTCCCATTTATTAATTGTTTCTCTCAGTGTCTGTGCTACTGTGATTATATTTAGGAAGTGGTCTCCTGTGCCAATGTGTTCAAGTGTACTTCCCACTTTCTCTTCCATGAGGTTCAGTTTGGTTGGCCTTATGTTGAGGTCTTTGACCCATATGGACTTGAGTTTGTGCATGGTGATAGATATAGATCTATTTTCATTCTTCTACATGTTGATATCCAGTTATGCGAGCACTATTTGTTAAATATGCTTTCTTTTTTCTTTTTGATATTTTTTGCTTCTTTGTCAAAAATCAGGTGTTCGAAGGTGTGTGGATTAATCTGGGTCTTCAATTCAGTTCCATTGGTCCTCCAGTCTTTTTATGTCAATACCAGGCTGTTTTCAGTACTGTAACTCTGTAGTAGAGTTTGAAGTGAGAGATTGTGATGCCTCCAGAAGTTTTTTTTTTTTTTTTGTACAGGATTATTTTGGCTATCCTGGGTTTTTTGCTTTTCTGTGTGAAGTTGAGTACCATTCATTCAAGGTCTGTGAAGAATTTTCCTGGGATTTTGATGGACATTGCATTGAATCTGTAGATTGCTTTTGGTAAGATTGTCATTTTTACTATGTTAATCCTACCTACCTAAGAGCATGGGAGGTATTTCCACTTTTTGGTGTCTTCTTCAATTTTTTTTCTTCAAAGATTTAATGTTCTTGTCATACAAGTCTTCCACTTGTTTGGTTAGAGTTACTTTGAGATATTTTATGCTAATTGTGGCTATTGTGAAGGGTAATATTTCTTTTATTCCTTTCTCAGCCTATTAATCATCTATGTACAGGAGGGCTACTGATTTTTTTGAGTTAATCTTGTATCCTGCTAAATTACTGAAAGTGTTTATGAGTTGTAGAAGCTACTTGGTAGAATTTTTGGGGTCACTTATGCAAACTATCATATTATCAGCAAATAGTGAGAGTTTTCCTTCTTTTCTGCTTTGTATCCCCTTGATCTCCTTTTGTTGTCTTATTACTCTAGCTAGAACTATATTGAATAGATATGGAGAGAGTGGGCAGCCTTGTCTTGTTTCTGATTTCAGTAGGATCACTTTGAGTTTCTCTCCATTTAGTTTGTTGTTGGCTGTTTTTTGTCTTGTCGTATACTGCCATTATTATATGTAGGTGTGTTCCTTGTGTTCATGATCTCTACAAGACATTTAACATGAATGAATATTGTATAGTGTTGAAGGCTTTTTCAGCATCTAATGAGATGATCATGTGCTGTAGGAAAACCTGCCACTTCTGATCACCCACCTACTTGGGTGTGGCCTCTTCTACTATATACATGGACACCGAACCTGCGTCAGCCCCCTTTTTTTTCTCCTCCCCCTTGCTCCTTTTTGCCTATTGCTCCTTCACAGTGTTTGGATTTGATCCCCATTCACCGTTCAAGCATAGAATGCTGATTTGTAAGTTTACCCCTAAATAAATATCTATCTCTCAGTTCTGAGCTAGTGTGGGATTCCTTTTAAGCGTCCATTCACCACTTCATCTGGTGGGATCACCGCGACAATCATGTGGTTTTTATTTTTATTTTTGTCATATATATTACTATTTCCAATTTACAAATGAACATACCAAACACTAGAAAGTTTCCTGTGATAATTCAAGCTCAGTTAGTAATTTGATGATTCAAAATTACTTTGGACTCTATAACTACTGTACACAACTACTTCTCCAGCTGATATTTTGCTTGTGAGGAGTTGTTTGGCTCACTGTCTTTCTTCTCCAAGTCTAATGTAAGCAATATGAATTCCATAAAAATATGAAAAATAACTACCATAGGAACAAGTATTCTATGTGTTTAGTTCATTGCTGTATTTCCAATGCCAAAAATATGTCATAGCTAAGCAATTCTCCAATTTATAAATTATTTTAACAAGTATTCTCAAGTATTTATCTCCTGTTTTCCATGCTATGTTTGATTTTAAATTTACAGAGGGGGTCTAATCCTCCTTATAGGAAAATAATTCTTAAATACAGTCAGTATTTGTAGACTTTTTACCCTTTTTTTCTGTAATTCATAGCCCTATTTTATCACATCTCATGTGACATGATGTTACCTAGATATTCTCCTCTGGACTTTGCACATTGGCAATCATCAACCAAAAAAAAAAAGAGTACAAAAAACTTAACAAAGAGCTTATGTAATCGTAGGACCCATCTTCTTGTACTATGTTCTTGTCTTAATGTAACACACACAAGATTTTAATTTCCTCTTTTTTAGCCACTGTGTCAGGTCATTGGACTCTACTGAGTAGATAACAAAATGAAATACCTGGGGTCCTTTCCATAATAAGCTATGATGCTCTTATTCTATAAATATCTCTGTCTTTAAATACAACTTCATAATTATTGCCATTAAGTTTCACACCATTATTTCAAGTTCATATTTCAAAACTTTAAATAAGTTTGGCTCTTTTATTCTCATATGTTTGTGTGTGGTATACATGTACATGTGTATAATTATTTTGCATGTGTATGGGTGCTTTTTGTACAAGTGCAAATGTATGTGTACATACATGGGGAAGCTTAAAAGTTGATGTCTTTTGCTAAATGTGATAGCTCTCCATCTTATACTGAGACAGTGTCTCTCGCTGAGCCCAAAAACTTCCTGTTTGAGCGAGTCTAGATATCCATCTTGCTCCAGAAATTCTTTATCTGGGATTCCAGTGAGACCATCTCATCCACCTTGCTTTTATGTGCCTTTTGGGAATTCTAATTGGTCCTCATGTTTGCAAGGCAAGCACTTTATCCACAGAGCCATCTTTTCCTGGTGCAAGTTTTACTCTTGAGTTCTTTTTTTTCTTATCTATTTACAATATTATAACTGAGTTATCAGAAAAAAAAAATGCAATCAAGACTGTTGGAAACCTTGTGTCCTAGTTTTGGACCAGTATATGAGTGCTTGTCTAACAGGTCTCCAGATGAGACAAAAGCCCACAGGGACAGTCTCACTTGGCAGGAACCAATGGACTTCAGGACAGTGAAGAATACTGCTGGGACCTTGCAGCATGCATGCTCCCTTTTCTCTCCTAATATTGATGATTCTCTTGAAAGCTTTAGTGTCACTTTGTCAGTCACACATGAGACAGATGTGATCATTCTTGGAAACCCTATTTTTTTTCTCAAGTATTTTCCCCTAGAATTCTTTGTGAGCTGATGCTTCTCAGGTTTCTTGTCTGGTGATGCCAGCTCTCACTCTCAACCCTGGAAGCTGTTCTCATTCAATGCAGACAGAATCTGAGGCTGATCACCCCTATTTCTGCAAATATGCTTTAAATTTTGAAAGTTATCACTGTTTTTGGAAATGTGTGCCTATGTTTATTATCTTTATTTTTGTAAAGGCGGAATGTACCTGTTTGAATATTTGGCCAAGTTAGTAAAATGGTTAAGTGTTGGTTTTGGTTTAAAAGATGTTTTAATGTAAAAGTTGGAGAGGAAGAACATAATTGATATATTTGGTTTTGCTGGAGGTTAACGTTGGAAGATGGGAAAAAATCTTTGCTATTAGGGAAAAACATGCTTGTTTTGATGTATAAATAAAGACAGCTGGAGATATCCATGGCTGGCCTCTTGTGCGAAACTCACCTTGTTTTTTGAACTGATGCCCCTTCTCCATCTCAGGACCTGAACCCATATTGCAGTGGGACCACAGCACAAAACTATTATAAACATGAATTCATCTTGAAAGGTATTCAATATGTAAAAAGAGACAGAATTAGAGTTCAGTATTAAAGCACTCTAGATATACTTTCTGGTTAATAATTACCCACCAATCAAAAAGTTTAGTTCAGTTATTCAACCAGTTATGAATATGAACTTATTTTACAGTGAACTCATGTTGTTATTTTAGCATTTAACCCACAAAATGATCACAAATCAAGTTTGCACTGTTTTGCTGAAATTTAAGTATTTTATGTGCGCAATAAACACTGAGCATCCCTATTCCTAGAGAAACCCTTATCTCTCATTCCTCTTCAAGAACCTTTGAGGGAGAAGAGTCAGGAAAGTCAAGGATTCTTCACACTTTGCCTTTACAACACTGAGACTTTTGTCTTTACTTCTCAATATCCAGCTTCTTGGAAGAGTTTCCAACTGTAGGGTTATGATTGAAATTATTGTTTCATAAGCCCCCCAATGAGGCTAAGTAAGAGAGATGGGGTTCTTGCAATTATATTATTTTGCTCTTTCTCCTCATCATTCTTCTACATCTACCTTCAACAATAACCCCACTCTGTTATTTTTCCAATATTGACTATCTTCCTCTTGTTAAATCTATTTTAAACAAATTATTATCATCAATTCTAACCTTTTAAACCAAATCTAACCCCATAAAGCCTCACTGTTACCCATGCAAGTATGTTTATTTGTGTTTGAAATTCAAACTACTTCCCAAAATGATTTGCTATGAGATTTAAAGAGGAGATTTTTCTAAAGCTGGTCAAAGATCCAAAGTTTCAGGTGAGTTTTTGAAGGCTAGTACTCAGCATAACTAGTTAAGAATGATTCATTGCATATTTCAAAACTGCTAAAAAGTACATATGTTGATTGTCTCACTTTAAATTGTATATGTTATGTTTTGTATGTATATATGTGGCATATGTATCAAACATTATATCCTATTATTGTAATCATATAAAATTTGTTTTTGTAAATTAAATTTTTATTAGAGATTTTCTTTCCATTATCAAATAAGAATAAAAAAAATCCCAGTCACAGTGCCTCCTTCTTTCTTCTTGGCATCACTTAGTCTTTAGGAGAGATTTTCTGCTTTCTGCCACCATCACACCTTTATGAGACTCCCTCACACTCTCCCTATTGGCAACGAAACAAATAGTTCATTCTAAACTATATTCTAATATCATCCATATAGCAGAAGGGAGTCCATTGATCATGTTAGAAAAATCCCTCCTTTATTTAGTTTTCTCTTGGTGCTCATGACACAAACAAGAGTTGAATGAAGAGAACTTTAAAACTTGGTTTTAATTTATTCCTATATTAGTTACTAACCAATGTAGACAAATATTTGTATGAATTTGAATTAAAGTAAAACGCAAAATCTTCATGTGCTGGTATGTGTACAATTGGTGTCTAAGGATAGAAAATAGCATATACCTCATTAATGTGTAACATTATTGTTCAAACCAGCAGATATTACACCACAGTTAATTGTATTAACAAGACAAAGGAGATCCCTTTTAGCTAAGAATAGCGGATTTCAACTAATCATTTCAAACATGGGAAACCAAATGAATAATTTTGTTTAAAAAGTGTTTGTCCTTTCAACTTCATCTATTCAACTTCTGAAATGCTTATTACAACAGAATTCTATGCAGCACATTTTAAACTTTAAATAATTATACCACCCAGTGTGCATTTCTGTAAAACATCAGTAGCTGACAATACTACTTCATAAAACATTTATATTAGAATATACAGTTGCTCGTAGAGTTCAGATAAAACAAAAAGGAAAGAAGAACTCCATTAATAAGGTGACAAACTGAAGGGAGTGACAGGGAACTTCTTTGGGGAGGTCAAACTTGAAATGATCTGAGGCCCCAGAGCTAATGATGGTAATGTCTTCAACTTGCTAACGGAAATCAATACACCCTTTGTTATTCTTTCTGTCAGTGATCCAAGCCCACATTGGCTAATGACAAAGTAAGATTTTTCCCTGGATAGTGTCAGCTCAGAAAGTGACCTGAAAAAACTGTTACTAACTTACACTATAAAAATCCTCCTGTCCTGTAATAATCTTACAAGGCAGATCTTAACATTGGAAATACTGAAAAATATTGCTTTAATTCTAAAGTCTCAATTAATATATTCCAATTCTCACATTAATATATATGTATAAATATAGATAGATAGATATGTAAATACATACATGCAACAAATTGTGTTAGTCTGTTTGCTTCTATAGTAACAAATACCCAAGATAATCTATATTAAGTAAATTTATTTGGGCTCATGGTTGTAGGAACTGCTGTCCAATTGGACTCATTGATTCTGGCAAGAGCACATGATAAAGCAAAGATACCCACCTCATGTCCAGGAAGAGAGAGAATGGGGGGTAGGGAATCACAATATATGTTCCTTTATGATGACCTTATTCCCTGCCAATAATGACTGGCAAACCTCAATTTGAACAAAGCCTTTAGAAATAAGTCTTTGAGGTTATGATTTAAACAAATATACATAAACACACACTCATACAAACACAGAGTAAAGTAGACTAATCTTATAATGGAATGTAGAAGCTGGGCGGTAGTGACATACACCTTTAATCTGAACACTCGGGAGGCAGAGACAGATGGGTATCTGTGAGTTTGAGGTCAGCCTGGTCTGCAAGAGCTAGTTCCTAGACAGGCTTCAAAGCTACAGCAAAACCCTGTCTCAAAAAATACAAAAACAAAACAAAAACAAAAAACAAAACAAAAAAGGTAGATTAAAGAAAGCATCAATGAAGTTAAAATTTGCCTAAGGGGTGTTTTGGACATTCATCTCCAGTTACTCTTAAAACTTATAAAAGATTTGAAAGTGTTATCTGACAGACTGACAGCAGAAGGCAAAATTTTGCATGAGTGTACTTTGAACCTCAGTTCATAACTTACCTTGCCTGTACCAAAGTGTTCAAGCTTGAAGCAAAATTACTTGACAACTTCCACTCAATATGTGTAATTACATGTCAATTAAACAGTAACAAATAGATCATCTTCTATGCAATATCTTTTCAAAGTATTTGACAAATTAGTGTTCTTTTCATAAATATTTGATTTTCTCAAAATTACAAAACTATGGTTTAATATTTTTGTTTAGAAGATTTCTAGCTTTAATTTTCAAGTATACATCTTGACACATATATTACCTTTTGTGTTTTTATATATGTTGTGAGGTAGAGCTCAAGATTGGCTGATCATTATACACTACCAATCTTTCTCAGAAAATTTGTGTAAAGGGTCTCTTTTCTTGTACTGTCTTGGAATTAATTTCAAAATTGAATTACTCATATGCATATGAGTTTGCTCTGGTGTCTGATTCTGAGTCATTGATTTGTTCATCTGTCCTCACGTTACTGCTCTACACTCTTGATTACTCTAGCATTATAGTGAGGCTTGTAGTCAATAATCCTTGGTTTACTAACTTTGTTTTTATTTTATACTTCATTTTGGCTTTTTCTGTTCATTCCTTTCTACTCTTATAATAAGCATAGAACCCATTCTTTGAGCTCAAAATGTAGCTCAGAGCTTGTCTATCCTACCCTGACACTGATTTCAACCCAGAGCACTACCATAAATGCTCATTAGGTAATTTTTGTTAAAATGGATTTTTTTCATGGATTGAATTGAGACTATATATCAAATGAGGATAGTTAACATATTAGCAATATTGAATGTTGGGTACATTGGCATGTATGTCAATGTACTTAGTGTCTTCTATTAATTTTGGAAAATTAACAACTAAATATATTTAATTCAAAATTATCATCTCAACTATCTATCATTCTATGTGTTGATGACACAGAAAATTCTCTCTGTTAAGAATTTTAAGACATATCACTGTTTTCAAACATTGTTAACCTACTGTGCTATGGAACATTAGGTATCATTCCTGATATCTAAACACAGTGCTATATCTGTTAACCATCTGCTGTCAGTCCATAATCCACTCACTTCTTTCCAACCTCTGGTATACTGCTGTTGTGTCATGCAACTATAATTGCATTGATAAACCATTTATTTAAAATCTTTCTAATTTTTAGTGTGGGTTTTTACTGTTATAAACCTCCCTCTCATTGTTGTTTTTGCTGTATCCTGTGTTTAGTGTGTTTGATTTCCATTCTCGTTTATTTTATGAGATTTTTATTTTTTTTAACCTGAGCTATATAACAAGCAGTTGGGAATATATGGTTGAGGCTCCTACTATGACAGAACATCCACATGTAATTGAAGCAACATTTCAGACTGGACTGTAGTTAGAGCCTGTGAAGGAAAATGTGGTCTCCTACATAAGTGGCAGAGGAGACTTTTGGTTGGGTCTCCGGGGTCAACCAATTGCTACCACTCATACTTTTTTATTTTCATTGTTCTCTGAGCTAAATATCTCTGATAGACTGATTGTGATATCACCACCTGGAAGTAGTAGATTTGCTTATATTTTCCTTTCAGTTCTGAGACTTTGTTTTGGTATGCTGAAGGTCTTTTGATAAGTACATACACAATTAATTATGTCACCTAGATAAACTCATATTTTGTCAAGAAATATGTATCTATTTTCTTCAACAATTTTCCCTTTTGAAATTCTATTTTGATTGGCTCTTAGCATCATTTATTTTAGGATTACCATTTGTCTTGTTTATACACTTTTATATACTTAGATTTCCATATAGAAACACATTTACATTTGAAATATAACCTTAGAAAATAAAACATGATTCTTTCTAAATTAGTTTTTAAATTCTTTTAATATTTTATTTATTTTTAATTGTCTCTGCATGAGTGTGTGGGCATGAGTATATGTGCAAATGTGTAGCACAGATATTGAGTGTGTGATTTTTTTTTTTTGGTTTTTTTTGGTTTTTTGTTTTGTTTTGTTTTTTGAGACAGGATTTCTCTGTGTAACAGCCCTGCTGTTCTAGAACTAGCTCTGTAGACCAGGTTCGCCTTGAACTCACAGAGATCCGCCTGTCTCTGTCTCGCGAGTGCTGGGATTAAAGGTGTGCACCACCACCGCCAGGCCTGATATTGAGCATGTATGTAGAGACATTAGGATAGCCTACAGGAGTAGGTTTGCTCCTTCCAGCTTTTGGGTCACAGGAATCTAAATAAGCTTGTCATGCTTGTCAGCCAGTGCCTTTATCCCCTGAACCATCTACCCAGTCTATAAAATGTAATTTGGTCCTCAGTCGTTATTTTGTAAAAAATATTGGATGGATATAATTGAAGGTAAGCAATGAGTAACAAAAACAAACAAAAAATAAGAAGCAGCTATCCAGACTGTGAAGTCTAACTATATGAATAATTACATAAATATTAGTGGAACATGCAATGCTCTCCACTTAGAAGCTTTCTTTTGAATTAATCCAGCAATTTTCACAGCCCATTTGAAATCTTGTTTTGGATTTCTAGATGTAGCTTCTTCTAGAGTTGCTCTTAGTTAAATTTACTAATCTTTATCTTTTTCCAATGTAATTAAATAAAATTATATACACAAATTCAGGCAAAAAAGTACCACCCTGAAAGGTAAAATGTTTTATCTTCACCACCATTCATGTTATTGCTATCATTTATTTTGTCTATACATGTCATCAATTAAGCAATTCAATCTAGTTTCTTATTTAAACACTGTTAACTTTAAATGTCATAAACAGGAAAATTTTTAAATTTACCTACATAGTTATCATTCTTATTGCTCTTATCTCTGCCTATAGATATGATTTTCCATCTTGTAATTTTCTTCAATTTAAAAAGCTTCCTTTAGTAACTCTTATAGACTAAGTATTATGGTAATAAATTATCACAGCTTCCATTATGTAAAAATGTCTTCTTTCGCTCTCATTTCTGAAGCGAATTTTCCTTGAATATCGAGTTATATGTAGACAATTTTCCCCTAGCACTTTAAGAAAGTGAATCTACTTACTTTCATTTTATATTGTTCTTTCATGAGAAATTGCCAAAAGTATCATTATTTCCCTGTAATGTGTCTTATTTCTCTGCTTCTTCTAATGTTATTTCTTTGTTTTTGATTTTTTTACAGCTTAACTTTAGTGTGTTACAGATAGGTTTCTTTTGATCTATTCCACTTTGGCTTGTTCTGTTTCTAGAAACTTCTATGTTATTACTTCCTTCTTCCTATAAAAATTGGAGATATTTAAAATACTTTATACCCTATCCTATCTCTGTCCTCATTTCTTAATTCATGTATGTTGGATGTTTTATAATACCTTAGGAATTTCTGAATTCTCAATTTATTATCTTTGAGTTCATTAACTTTTCTATTATTATAAACCTTTTGTTAAGCTTATAAAGTAATTTTTTATTTTGATATTTTACTTTTAAATTCAAAAGTGTCAATGTTTGATATATTCTATTCCTTTATTAGAACTTCCAAGTTTGTTACTCACTTTGACAATCTTTTCCTTTAAGATATTAACTGTATTTTAAGGTCACCTTCTAATTCCATAATCTTTCTATGTATTTGGTTTTTTGTTGATTTTGGTCAATTTTTTATTTAATTTTCTACAGTTGGTATAAGGTTTTAGGCCAAAGATTTTGGATAGATACGCTAGATTCTGTAATATTTTTTCTAAAGTGTCTTTTGTAAAAATTATTAACTGATTAATTTGAACATGTGTAGAACTGTCTTTCTATTGTTTTAGAATGACTCTATGTACAGTATTTCCTTTCTGTTAAGGTAAATCAGTCCCTGAAACTGAAACATAGCTTTACCTCTAAGAATCAACCATTAATAAATATGATCTTGGCCTAGATCTCAGATGTAAGTCTGACAGATTGAGCAAGCTTTGATAAAATTCCAAATTGCCTTTCCCACAAAGGAACTTGTGATAGTTTAAATGAAATTGGCCCCCATAACCTCATAGGGAGTGGCACTATTAGCAGGTGTGACTTTGATGCAACCAGTATGGCCTTGTTGGAGGAAGAGTGTCACTGTGAAGTCAGGTTTGAAGGTATGAGATATGTTTACGCCACACCCAGTGTCCCAAACCAATTCCCATTGCCTGGAGGTCAAGATGTAAGAACACTTAGCTCCTTCCTCAGCATCATGTCAACCCGCATGCTGACTTTTGTTCCACCATGATGAAAATGGACTAAACCTCTGAACACAACCACATCAATTAAATAGTTTTCTTTATAAGAATGATAATGACATCTTGAACTTTGCATGCAATGGATGGAAATAGAAAACACTATTCTGAGTGAGGTAACCCAGACCCAAAAAGATGAATTTGGTATGTACTCACTCATCAGTGGATTCTAGACATAAATAAAGGTCAGTGAACCTATAATTCCTGATCATAGAGAAGCTAAATAAGAAGGTGAACCCAAAGGAAAACATATAGGTATCCTCCTGGATATTGGAAGTAGACTAGATTGCCAGGCAACAATTTGGGATCTTGGGGGTGGGGGTGGGGTGGCGGTAAGGGGTGAGGGCGAGATATGGATAGAAAAGTGAGGAGGGGAGGATGGGGAGACCCTGGGGGAATGGGATGGTTGGGATGGAGGAAGGGTGGATAGGGGTGCAAGGAAGAAGATATTTTAATTAAGGGAGCCATTTTAGGGTTAGCAAGAGACTTCACTCTAGAGGGTGTCCCAGGTATCCATGGAGATGTCCCCAGCTAGTTTCTTGGGCAGCTGAGGAGAAGGAGCCTGAAATGGCCCTTTCCTATAGCCATACTGATGAATATCTTGCATATCACCATAGAAGCTTCATCTGGCAATGGATGGAGATAGAGACAGAGCCCCACATTGGAGCACCGGACTGAGCTCCCAATGTCCAAATGAGGAGCCGAAGGAGGGAGAACATGAGCAAGGAAGTCAGGGCCGCGAGGGGTGCACCCACCCACTGAGACGGCAGGGCTGGTCTAATAGGAGCTCACCAAGGCTAGTGAGACCCGGACTGAAAAAACATGGGATCAAACCGGATTCTCTGAACATGGCAGACAATGAATGCTGACTGACAAGCCAAGAACAACGGTACTGGGTTTTTATCCTACCGCATGTACTGGCTTTTGGGGTCTAGTCTGTTTAGATGCACACCTTTCTGGTCCTAGATGGTATGGGATGAACCTTGGACTTCCCACAGGGCAGGGAACCCTGACTGTTCCTTGGACTGGAAAGGGAGGGGGAGGGGAGATAAGGGAGAGGGAGGGAAATAGGAGGTGGGGAGGAGGAGGAAATTTTTAATCATCATCATCATCATCATCATCATCATCATAATAATAATAATAATAATAATAATAATAATAAAATAAAAAAGAGTTGTCCTCAGCTTCTCTTGACAGTCAGCAGACAAGTTTCCTGCAGGTAGGCTGCTCCAACACCCCCATTCCATTGACTGTATCCTGTAAGCTACAAGTAACACTCTGCCCACAAACACTCCTATACCCCCACCCTGCCCCACCCCACTACCTCAGAGGGACTCTGAGACACTGATTGCAAATACACAAGGAGGACAAGGAGGTGAGTGAATACCCTTCTGGCTTGACACCCCACTCTCTAGGCCCTCCATACTGGGGCAAAACCCCAGGCTCCTCTGAACCACAGGATGCAAATACACAGAGAGGACCAAGAGAGGAAAGGTGAAGCACAGACTGGGACTACACAAAGTAGACAAAGAGAGCAGATCAAGAGAGCAGGCCAAGAGAGTAGGAAAAGAGAGATCCCAGTGGCTCCTAAGACACAGACAGTGACAGTACAGAGGAGACGAAAAACAGTTCACAAAGACACAGGGAGCCACTGCAAGGATTGGACCAAAAGGCAAAAACACTGCTGGCACCAATGGGAGGAAGAGATGGTCAGGTGCCAATGCAAGAATTTATTCAGCAACCAATAAAGCAACATGGTAACACCAGAACCCAGTGACCATACAACAGGAAGACTTGATCATCCTAACACAGAAGAAGCAGAAGAAAACAATTTTAAACATAACTTTATGAGGAAGATGGAGACCTTTTAAAAGGAAAGAAAATATCCTTTAAATAAATGGAGGAAAAGACAAAAAATTGAAAGAAATCAAAAAATCTCTAAAAGAAACCAAAGAAAAAGCAATCAAATGGGTAAAGCAAGCAATTCAAGA
Organism: Arvicola amphibius; assembly: GCF_903992535.2. Lineage (NCBI taxonomy): Eukaryota > Metazoa > Chordata > Mammalia > Rodentia > Cricetidae > Arvicola > Arvicola amphibius. Next base: position 83,148,233 of record NC_052065.1, on the reverse strand, counting down.
CTTGAAGAATGAAATAGAGACAATAAAGAAAACACAAACCAAGTAAATGCTGGATATGAAAAATTACAGATTCACAATTGGAAAGATTCAGACATAGAAGGCCTTTAAATGGCTCACAATGTTGGATTAATATACGTAGGCTTGAGAAAAAAATAAATATATAAAAATAAAGTTAATGCCTTAAAAAAGGGTAACGTCTTTAAAGAGACAGAATAAAGTAAGTGATAGAGTAAAAATAAGCCACGTAAAAATGAAAATTCACAGAGAGTCTGGATGATGTATTTTATTGTGTTTTCTTTGAAATATTTGACTGTAAAGGAGCTAAGTACAGAGAGACATTTCATTATATGGGCTGCCAGGCTAGACCAGAATGGACATCTTAATGGTATGACTTCAGAATTTGGATCTAAGAACATGATGCTTTGGAAAAGAGTTTCTTCTTCTGTTTTCACAGAGGACTAGACTCTGTGGATTGCTTCTATCCCAATATGGTATGATAGACCATGCCCTCCTGAAAGGTTGCTGTGAACACCCTCAAAAAATTACTCCACTCAACTGCCGACTGAGATGAACCTAGCAGACAGGTTATACCATAAAAGACCTAAATAACAGCACCCCCACTCAGCAGGAAGCAGTTTGGAGAGAAATAACTGCGCCCATATTCCCAAATATTGTTTATAAATGTTCTTTTACATTTAAAGGGGGAGATGATATAGATATGAATAATTTGCATTGGTATAGATTTTAAGGTCAATTTTGTTATATGTATATGTATTTCTGCTCTTGATTAAGGTATTGTGATTGTGTAGTTCATTTAAGAATGTAATGTATAATTAGGAAATATAGGTTGTTAATGGATAATCATTGATAATAGTTAAGCTTGTAGTCATGTTATTAGATTTTCTAGATATGTAGAGATATATTTCAGTTAGATATACATTCTTCATATCTTTCAAAGACTACAGAACATGGCATTTAATGTTTTAATAACTTAGGGTTTTTCATGACAATGAGACATGTCTGCTCCTGGCAGCACCAATCTACTTCAAGAGGAAGATGGGCATCGAAGAGGCTCCTTATGGACTTTGATAGCCATTTGGGCAAGAAACTGCTCTTGCCTGGACTGTTGCATAAAGTGGACACAAAGAACCCGCAGAGAGAGGACTGCTGAACTTGCCTAAAGGTGAGATGGTCTTTCGGGGTTCCTGATTCATGAAAGAGTCTGCGAGACGTTCTGCAGGACACAGCAGAAAGTGACTAAACTGTCTTTGGAATTTCCTGCTTCATGGAAATGTCTGCTGGACACTATGGGCCTGTAGGCTGAAGATGGATGCCCCAACGGTACAGAGGAACTTTGAGTGACTGTCCAGGCAGCGAGTTGTCTCTCATTTCTAGAGTTTGAAAGCTGCATATTTCTTGTTTACTTAGGTAATATTATATCCTTCTGGAGTCTTTGATGGAGTTGAAGAATAAGGTAGTTATAGTTTTCCTTAGTTATGATAAAAGATAAAGTAGATTTAAATATTGTAACTGTAATTCTTTCTTGATAACTCTTTTGTTACATGTAATTTTACTATGTTAAAGATAAAGCCTTTCTTTTTTTGTTTAAACAGAAAAAGGGGAAATGATGGAGGAGTGTCTATGTGTTACTTTCATTGATTAATAAAGATACTGCCTTGGCCCTTTAAGAGACAGCAAATTTGGTAGGCGGAGTAGACAGAACAGAATTGTGGGAAAAAGGAAGCAGAGTTGGGGAGACACTTCAGGCAGTCACCATAGTGAGTCGCCATGATTCTCCTCTCTGAGATGGACGCAGGTTAGATCTCTCCTGGTAAGCCACACCTCGTGGTGCTACACGGATTACTAAATATGGGTTAAAGGAAGATGTGAGAATTAACCAATAAGAGGCTACAGATAATAGGCCAGGCAGTGTTTAAAAGAAAAAAAAAGAAAGAAAAATTTGGGTAACTAACAAGAACTACAGAGAAAAGCATAACCAACAGAATACAAGACATGGAAGAGAGAATCTCAGGTGTCAAAGACACCATAGAGAAAATAGATCCATAGGCCAAAGAAAACATTAAATCCAACAAATTCCTAACAGAAAACATTCGGGAAATCTGTGACAATATGAAGGGACCAAACCTAAAAATAATAGGAATAGAAGAAGGAGAAAAATTCTATCTTAAAGGCACAGAAAATATATTCAACAATAGAAAATTTTTCCCAGTCTAAAGGAGGATATCCCTATGAAGTACAAGAAACAAAACATACTGGACCAAAATAAATGTCCCCTTACCACATAATAATCAAAACACAAAACATACAGAGCTTCAAAGGAAAATAATCAAGTAACATATAAAGGCAGACCTATGAGAATTACACCAGACTTCACAATGAAAACCATGAAGGGTAGATGTGCTTTAGAGAGTAACAGACCATGGATCCAAGCCCAATTACTATATCTAGAAAAGCTTTCAATCACCATTGATGGAGAAAACAAGATAGTCCTTGACAAAACCAGATTTAAACAATGCCTATCCAAAATCCAGCCCTACAGAAAGTAGTAGATGGAAAACGCCAACCCAAGAAAGCTAAGTGCACCCAGAAAACACAGGCAACAGATAACCTCACACCAGAAAACCACAAAGAAGGGAAACAGAAATTACCACTGAAAAATAACAGGAATTAACAGTCACTGGTCATTAATATCTTTTAATATCAATGGACTCAATTTACCTATAAAAGGACACAGGCTAAGAGAATGGATATAAAAGCAGGATCCATCATTCATCTGTATTAAAAAAAAATACACCTCAACTTCAAAGAAAGACATTACCTCAGAGTAAAGGGTTGGGAAAAGTTTTCTAATCAAATGGACCTAAGAAACAAGCAGGTGTAGTTATCCTAATATCTAACAAAACAGACTTTAAATTAAAATCAATCAGAAGAGATAGAAATGGACACTTTACACTCATAACAGGAAATCTATCCAGATGAAGTCTCAATAGTAGTATCTATGCCCAAAATACAAGAACACCCAAATATGTAAAAGAAAAATTACTAAAGCTTAAATCGCACACCAAACCCCACACACTAATAGTCAAAGGCTGCAATACCCCTCTCTTCACAATGGAGACAGAAACAACAGAGAAATAAGAGAACTAACAGATATCATGACTCAAATGGACTTAACAGGCATCTATAGAACATTTCACCCAAACACAAAAGACTATACCGCCTTCTTAGCACCCTCTTGAAACCTTGTCTAAAATTGACCACATACTTGGTAACAAAGCAAAACTCAACAGA